>NC_137441.1:26441172-26608672 GCF_964374335.1 Astatotilapia calliptera
GTGTTATGTCTATTTGCATGTCCAATAGAAAAAAATGACAAGGAGCGGGCAAATCTAGTCCACCTGAAGACCATGAGCGGTCGCAAAAAACATGTCCTTGGTGAAGAAATTTGCTGCTAGCAGGCTACAGCTAGCTAACATAGTGGAAAGCTTAAAAAATCTGTTTATACTTATCAATGCATGTTCATTGGATGGAAGGAAAAGCTTTCCCATGAGATGGAAACGCTTCTCTGTTTGGTAAATTAGAAACTAGGATGCTGTTTGAAGTCTAATCTGTTTGCTAACATTTTAAACAGTACCATATGAGATCTGTTATGGAGTATTTATAGTTTTTTCAGCCTTTTGAACCACACCAAGTTGCAGAGAAAAATGGAGGATGGATTCGGTATCCATTTATTCTGTAATCTAAGAAAACAATGCATGGGTATTGCTAGGCAGTTTTAATGCAGTGTTAAACTCTATGTTTGTTGTTGTATTTTAACTGAGATGCGACCTGTGTAGAAGAGTTTAACCCCTAAGAATATTCCAGCATTTGCAGCTTTAATACGAATTTGTTGTTGGTGCTGCTTAAGTAATCTACCATGTGGAAATGGCAGAGATAGTATTACAATACAAACTGGCAATGGACACAAATGCTATAAAATTTTCTCAAGATTAATCATTCTGCGTTAATTTTTCAAGGGAACTATCTGTTGTACTCTGTACAGTAGGAATGCTCTAGCCGTAGGTGACTCACATATACTGAGATAGACACGCTCACACTATAGCTGACTTCTTTGTATGTCCTGCTGTTGTGTATGAAAATAAAATTGCTGCATGCATAATAGGCAACCAGGCCCTTGGGTCTCTCTCGCTCTCTCCTTCTGTTTCAGCGTTATATTTTCTAACGAAAGCGGTTGTTACTTTTCATATCTTTACTACGCAGATATCCATAAATTGAAGCTGGAAAAATACATACCTAGCACCACTTACCATATGAATAGCCCCATATTTAGCATAAGTGATTCAAGTTAATGCAGTCTGGCACTCCATTAAATAGAAAGAGAATCTGATGCAATCTAAATTTCAAAGCTGCTCGCCTGCAATGTTCTGGCATCCTCTCCAATGACAAACTCTCCACACGTTCGCCTAGTTTAGCAGCAGCAGCAGCAGCAGCAAACCCACGTACTGCTGTCACCTTAGTCTGCATTGAAGTGCGTTGGGAGAGATCATAATTAAGTTGAGCACAAATGAACAGGCCGACAGTGGTTAATTCGAGGCTGAAAGTCGGAATTATCTCTGATTTCTAAGCTTTAGAGATGTGATCTTTCTGTTAAAGGAGCGTGTGTTAAAAGTGATGTATAAATAGTGCACTGTAAAAATTCTATAAATATTTATTGTCAGTCCCTTTGGGCATGTACATGAACAGTAGAATGGAACTGAGCAAAACATCAAATGCTCCAGACACAGTTTTCTCTCATTGTGCTCTTGCTGTAAGCAGCTTTAGCTCACTTACTTTGCGAAATAAATCCAAAGTCTCTGTGCTAAAAACAAAGGTTTTTGTTTCAGGGTCCATTTTGCTTTTATATCTAAAAAGAAGTTGAGTGTGTGACAAGCCATATTTGCACTTCGTGAACTTGGAAGGAGCTTATGAAGAGAAATTGAAGGCAGCGTGAGATAGCAGCACTCCATATGAAAAGAAAACAAAAGGCTGGCAACAAGGAACACATGCTGCAATGTTTTCCTGAGCCAAGGACGGCAACAAATCCAAAACGAAGATTTTAGAGAAGCATGTTGCTCGGTGAGCTTCACCTGCATTTCCTCCTGTGCGGCTCGAAAATGAAACGGGCACAAAGGAAGAAACAACATTTGGCGTCATTTTGCATGAAGTCATGCTTGTGATGTAATTCCACCTGTCTCACTTTCCAAACTTGTCTCAAGCCCACCTACGTGGAGCTGAACTAATACAGCCTGACATGATCCCCGTTGATATGTTCCGGTGTCCTAATCGGCCTCAGACATATGTCATTCAGGCTATGGATCATTAGCGTGCCCTCCAGGGGGAAACATATCATGCAGTTGAGTCGATGATGATTCAGAAATGAATACCTTCTCCGCGTTTTCTCTTCCCACTCTGTTCCCAGAGGTAGAAAAGGAAGACGGCTGCGGAACAAGCGTGGCGAGCTGGTGCGATGCTGTGGAGACAAAGGGAGGCATTTATCTGTATTTCCATATGTGTTTAACATTGGGAGATACTAAATCGTTCAGCCAAGAAGCCTTTAATAGATGAAGCATGTGCACCTTATGCCTTAGTAGACCACGCTGTTTGCAGGCGATGCATTTTGTCGTTGCACATTAAAAGTGTTTTCCATATAAATTGGCTGGCGTACGGCGTGATAGATAAGCTCGAGAGCAAGAAAGGGACAGAACTGGGAGGGAGAGAAATCAGTGTCTCTGAACGAGCCGCGCTTTGTTGTCATATTGTTGCATTTGTGTTCACACGTTTCGATTTATATTTCGACGCACTTGCTAACAAAGATGGAGAGGCGTTGCACGGTAATGGAGGAAGATTAAAAGCTGTTTAAAAGAGATTATTTGGGGAGTCTTTGCACCTTCATACCTGATCTGCTCTTTCCCCTTATGCCTCACATATAAGGACAAACACACACATGTTGTGAGATGGTTTCACTCAGATGCATTTGCTTTGGAATGCATTGTCTCAGTGCAAAGTGGGATCTCACACACAGACTTACATTTACTCACACAGAAAAACTCACACAACAGTCAAGGTTTCATTGGACATGGAAGCACACATCGCCTTCCTGCTTTCCATCTCGCCACAGGGCACAGCAGTGGGGTGTTGTACAAGCATGCATGTGTGTTTTTTAGTTTCATTCCCAAAGCTGGTTTGAAGACAAGCAGTCTTCATGAAAGAGTTATAGGTGAACTGCCATCCCTTAGTTTGAAATCCCAGACATACACACCTGCATGACATAAATCAAGCCAGTAAGGTTGATGCAAGCGGAAAGGTTTCCATCCGCGTCCACTGTTTCATACAAGCTACCTCTCCACAACTACAAATGCTTGACACCTATATGGGAAGCTAACACAGCTAATTGTGGAGCATCGGTTTACCTGAATCACTTGCAAACTTTTTCAAGAAAGTATACAGGGTGACCTCAATTTACCTGACATCTGAGCTTTGCACTGCAAACTCATTCAGTCACTTTGTTTAGCCTCTGCTTCTTCTGTTCAGTCAGAGTGTAGATCCACTCTGCTGCTTTTCTGTTCTGTTCAGGCAGTTTGCTGAATAGCAGATTTTGTTGGATGAATACAGCAGGCCATAAAAGTCATGCTCGGTGGCTGACTTAATTTTGTCCTGCTCTGCTTTTAGCTTCATTTAAACTTTACTGCAAAGGCGGAGAAGTTGGCTCTGTGAGAAGTCTGGATTTCTCTCCCAGATCACTGCTGAGGAGTGAGCAGACAGCAGATGGATGGACAGATTGTTATTGATGTGAATAGAATATGCTCTGCTGGTCAGCTGTTAAAAACCACAGCTGAAACCCAGAGGTTTTGCATGTGTGTGTGTGTGTGTGTAAGTGTGTGTTTCCCTCAGATGGTCTCTTTTTTCATCACAGACTTTTCAAACGTACTTCTTTTGCGACACATTCAGATACAAACAATTCACACTTCATAGTCCTTTTATACTTTTCCAATTAAGATAAATATAAAACGCTTTCCTTCATGCATTCTGCTAAAACAGTCCATTCTCTGTGTTAATTTACAAACCATCTTATCTTGTTTACATTATAGTCATTTCACACTTCACAATGTAAGAGAAAGTCTGGTTGCAGTAGTTTGTAAGCGTGATCTGTCCTGTGGTATGATTATTTTTTTAAATCATGGATTACACTCTTGATTGAATTTTTCAATTAACTAACAGACAGTTGAGTCTACAAAATGTGAACTTTTGAAAAATGTCAACATAAGATCTCCAGCGTATAAATATAATTCAGTAGGTGGAATCACACTGTAGTAATGTGGCCCTTTCTTCAAAGATATTATCATGAGCAAGCTATATTAGGGCTTTAAAGAGTTCTCAGTAACACCCCCAGAACGCTTTAACATCTGGTGTAACTCAAGCGTGCTTGAAAGTACAGTACTGTGACAAAGATGAAACATTTCCATAAATCTGGCCTTATTGATAAACTGAAATTTCGATTCGGCTCTACAAGCTGCTCTATAACTGTTCTGAGGATATGTGAAGGAATTGTGCACCCTGGTGCCCGTGGCCGTTTAAATTGATTTACAAGGCTTGCTTTGCAATTCCAATTGCAGTTTACTCATGATTCACACACCTTGCCTTGTATCTTCCACTGTTTGACTCTCACTGTGAGTCATGGCTGAACACGTGCAGCGTGTACAGAACTCACACAGAGAAACACACAGTCGACTGTACGCACTGGTCTACTGCCAAAATCCTTTCAAAATAAATATAACCAGTCCACACAACGAATTGGTAGGATTAAATATGTTGGAAATGGTAGCCGATAAACTATTTTAATTGTGACATTTGGACTCAGCAGACTTAAATTCATGAGAAAGCTGAAGTTTTAAACAAGTATCTTAAGCTAGCATTTTCTCCAAACGTAAGCAGGGGTGACTCTTCTGGTTGTAGAGAGCCAATATAATATAATAGAAGTCTCTGTAAAAGTGATTGTACTGCTCAGCTGATTTACTCCATCTCCACGACAAATACTTAAAACTTTATGAACTCAACAGGTCACGTATAGTCTTACACACTACAATGTCACATTCAACAAAGCCTTAAGGTGGACCTGCGTTGTGATTGACAAGTCGCTACCTGTCCCGTGCTTTCTCAGTCACTTCCACCCCTTGCTAATCACGTCCCATTTCAAATGCGCTCAGCAAGATAGCAACTGCCCCAATGCTCAGCGTGAGGCTACAAGATGGGACCTCGCTAATCAATAGGTGAAGTCGTTGCGCACACACTGGTCTTTTGTGTGCAGATGAAGTGGAAACAGCACACACAGGCATACACAATCAGAGCAACCTTGTGTCAGTGATATTTTCCAGGGTCCTCTGTGCTTTTGCACACTTTAACCATCTGTCGCTTGCTTTCTCTCGCTGAGAAGGCTTTCCACACACACAAGAGTAATACAGTCAAACTAGCCATCTGAGCCAGAGCAAGAGAGGGAAGGCGATTAAAAGGTGGCAGGGAAAGAAAAAACAAGTTAAAAAAAAAAAAAAGATGGATAAGTATGTGTTTGTGTACAAGAGACAAAAAAAACCTCTAGGCAGTGGAACTGTGCATAAAAATACAAACATATACAAAGATGCCTATGCAAAATCCCACCCATTAATGATTTCCAACAGGAACAAAACTCGTGTTTGGAGTTAATCTCAGAACAATGGGTACATTTTCAAATGGGTGTTGATTTCCCCACCAAGTATTGATGTTAGTGATTTGTAAAACTGCCCTCAGGCTTTACTGAACAAAAGCTATGAGGGCAGACTTAGGTCTACAGTTCATTTTCATATTATGTGCACAAAATGCACATTTAGTAACTGTTACAATACAAGTTTCACAAAAGTTGTCTTTAGGGCTGAAACTAGTGTTTCTTTCCATGTGTGATGCAATCACTCACTTGAGATGGATGTAGCTTTTAGGCTTATAAAGTGAAGCCAACACAAAAATGGTTTCCAGATAGCAATATTTGTATTTTCAGAAAGACTTTGGGTCCTACTGAAATCTTTGGGAAAGCATCCATTGGCCCCACTAAAAGCACTTTTCTCAGGAGATCATGGGATTAGTAACTTAGATTCTTATTACATGAAACATCAAGTCCATTTTATACATTTTGGTAATTTCTGAGTGTCAGAAAGGAAGATTTTCATTGCATTGCATAGGCAATCAGTTTCACGGTCAGATCCGTCCTATGCTCATCACATCCAGTTTCAAAACAGCAAAATGGCGAAAATGCTGCGTTTTGTAGCAGAAATCAAAAACCATTGGGTGGTGCCACAGTGACCGTGCCCATTTTTAAAAATACTTTAATAACAATACTAATAAGTGAGTGACGTTTTACTTTTTGTGCATCCATTGATCCAAAATTCAAATTTTCTTTGGCCCTTGGTGAGCTCCAGTTGAATGTGACATATTCTATAAAATTACTAAGCAGTCAGTCTCATCTGTAATGGCTCTATGTTTAATTTTCACACAAACAAGTGAAAAAAACTAATCACTTACCAAAGAAAGTTATAGAAAAGCAGAAATATATTAAAGAAATACCTCACAAAGATCAAGTCTAAAGTGACATTTAACACCGTCTATGTGTATGTAACTGTGATGAGTCTCATGGGTACCTGCATGGATACACATGCAGTGTATACGAGGCGATACCACCAGTCACCAGAACATCGCTTTACAAGCCCTGTAAAGCTAAATGTGCTGGAAATAGAAACCCTCCTTTAACCAAGGGACCCCACATGATTCTGCACAATTTAGAGCCCTTCAGCATTTCCCCTGCTGAAGTGTCATTGAGCAAAATCCTTTTAATTCGAGGCTGTGACTTAAGCAAAGAGTTGTGCACTATCACCTAGTTATCACATTACTGAAGCTGTGATTCAGAGTTAACCTTGTGCAGCATGGATTTAAAAGAAAGACTGCACACAGACCTTTATCTCCCAGATTATATTAAATCTGCTTGTATTAAATGAGTGTATTTGTCCAGATATACATATATTGGTTTTCCTGCATGAATTGGTGTAGCAGCGGTCTTAGCGTTTGAGCATCTGCTTGACTGAATGTCCTTTAAGCAGACGTGAAAGCCCTACCAGCTGCTGTCCAGTCACTCAGTTTGGCCTCTGGTGTCACAGAAGAGGGATGAACTAAAACAAAAGGCATCAATCAGACTTCACTGGTTTGTTAAAGATGGGATCAGTGAACTATCAGTCACCATGCACACAACACATGTGAACACGCGCACACACCCAGTGCTGCTATTTTTTAATATTATCATTACAGAAAGTCTTCCATTCTCTGGTTTTAGGACACCTCAGAGGCAGCTTGATGGTTTCTGCTTGTTTTGTTTGCTCATATATTGCAAGAAAGGAAATATGAATTTGCATAATGAAGTTGTTTTACGAGTAAATGCTGATTCATTATTTCCATACTTTGACTGGTTCTGTATATGCAATGGAAACCCAAAACATTTCTGCAAATGCAACTTTTACCTGTATGAATTAAGGATGTAATAAAAAAATAAAAATAAAAAAAAGCTACTGTGAAACAAATTCTCCAGAGCCTCGACGCAGTGTCTGACACCCCCCCCCCCCCCCCCGCAGTCGTCCACTGCCAGTGAATGCATATTTGTGTGTGTGTGCAAGAGGGGGCTGGTTGTTTAAAAATGTTTTCTTATGGAGAAAATATGCAGCACTGTGTGAGTGGAATGTGGTGTAATTTAGTCAGTGCATCCACAGCCATGCCAAGCCACATTGAGAAACATACGAGAGAGCAGGAAAGGAACGATATGAATGTGTTTACGGTTACGATAGCAATTACCTGGTTGTCCCGGCTACCAAATTGGACCACTGTCAACCATTCTGTTTGGCTTCTTTGGTGCCGTTGACAACCAATTTTCTGATACCGAAGAATGTATCCTTTGCCTTTTGGGTGGAATCTTTGTCCTGGTGAATGAGGAGCACTGTTAATGAAGGGTGGAGGAAACTTTAGTGGGAAAGCTAGGTGACAGCTCCAGATTCCAGTTATACGCTGTGGTGTAATGTTCCTATTTTGCATATACTAAAACTGTTAAATTGTTTTACTGTGAATACAGTAAAATACATAAAGCAAGAGCTCAACTTTGAGTTTGAGCCCACTGTAGTGAGAACAGCTGTGAGAGGCTTGTATACAGTATCAATATTTCATCACTCAGTTTTACTTTATAACCTTGTTCAGTAGGAATGCAGTGTAAAACTTGAACACAAACACAAACCTGTAGTCTTTAAATCATTTAAGGCAGATATTTAATTAAAAACTGTTCAGAGAAAACATGCTAAATATTCAAAGTAAGAAATATTATTGCTCTTTAAATATGTGCTTATTTTGAATTCGATTGCAGAAACATCTTTCGAAAAAATTGGAACAGCAGCAACAGAACAGTGAAAAGTTGGGGAAAGCTCCTAAAAGCACAGCAGGGCATTTGGAAACCAATTAAGCTGGTTAGTAACATGACTGGATATAAAAAGAGCATCCCAGAGAGGTTGAGTGTGCCTTTTACCGCTCTGTAAAATTTCTAGAATTGCAGATATTGTAGGGATTTAATTGTTTGTGAAATATCATCAAGAGGTTTACAGAAATTTGTTTTTGAGGGAGACAGAGGTAAAAAATCAAATTAAACTATAAAATATTGAATCGCTATGGGCTTCCCAGGCAGTACTCCGTTTGATTTTGCAGCACGATACGCTGCCTTTCAGATTACTTCCTGTTCAGAAAGGCCATTCTTAGTTTAGCAAAAAATGCCAAACCACATACTCTAAGTTTAACAGCAGCATAGCTCCGTTTTTAAAGAGTAGAGGTGCTCAGCTGGCTTCTCTGACACATTATGAAATGAAAACTACAACACAGCCAAAAACATTTGAGCCACAGAAATTCTGTATTAATCAACAGTAGGAACTTTTCTACTTTCAGAACTACAGCAGCTGGTCTCCTTCTTCTCTCAGACGCTTTTATGAAGTGCTGTTATAAAAAGAGCTGATTCCACCCAGTAGACATCTGTCCAGGGTTTTTTGAAATGTCTTGCTTCAAAATGAGCTACCTTTTTTTTGTCTTAATAAACATAAACATTTTGCGTTTTTGATTGATGGTTTGCTAATAGTTGTGCTGTTTTTAGGGCTGTATAGCGGACATATTTCCAGTGAAGCCAGGGTCACAGATAGGCACTGATCATGTGAACAAACTGAAAAGAGAAATACACAATAATAATTATATTGTATACAGTTATAGTTAATTACTGTAATAATATCTGTTCTTAATATACTCTCACTGGACTGTTGCATTGTTAGTGCTTTCACAACTGCCTCTATTCTTCATGGCAGATTCAACAAGGTGTTGGAAATTTTGGTTCATGATATGATGGCATCACAAAGTCGCTGTAGATTTGTACACAGTCGTAATAATCATCTCTCATCCCACCACATCTCAAACATGCTCTATTGGAGTGAGCTCTGTGGAAGCCGTTTAGGTCATATTCAGACGTCAGCAACACTATTCTAGTTGGTTGCTGTGTTTAAATGTAACTCAGTTGGTAGGAGACCAAAATGTGCCTGAACTGTTGATACAAGGCAGAAGGCAGCCGAGCTTTCTTGGTGCTTTTATCAGATTCTGACCGAACTTTCTGAGTGTTGCAGCAGAAATGAAGAGTCATCAGACCAGGCAATGTTTTCAAGCATTTGTTTCAATTTCCTGTTCTTAGCTGACAGTGATCAAGGGTGTGATCTTCTGCTGTTGTGTTGTGTATTCAGAGATGCTCTTCTGCATACTTTGTTAGTAGCGTGTGGTTATTTGAGTTACTTACGCTTCCCTATCAGCTCGAAGCAGTCTGAAGAGAGCTATCCCTCACTGGAAATATTCTCTTTTTCAGACCATTCTCTGGAAATCGAGACATGGTTGCTGTGGGAAAATCCCAGTAGAACCACAGTTTCTGAAAAAGAAAGACCAGCCGGTCTAGCACCAACAACACATTGTGTTCAGTCACCTTTCTTCTTCATTCTGATGTCAAGTTTGACATTCAGCAGGTCATCTTGAGCAGAAATTGAGTGAGCCTTTAAATGCGCTAATTTGCTGCCATGTGATTGACTGATTAGATATTTGCATTAATGAGCAGTTGAAGTTCTGTATCTAACACAGTGTTGAGTTGCTGTCTATTTACTAGAGTATGATGAGTAGTTTTAATAAAAACATTAATATTATATCATAAAAATTTAATATGGAGACGATTCTAGGCAAATTTGAGTTCCCGCTGGGAATCTTCATTTTCATGTAGGTATTGCCTTACACTTCTTTTTATTTGCATACATAAAGATGAAATTGCCGCTTTACAGCACCCGGCTTTGTTTGTGAGCCTTAACACATACGTGTGAATCTGTTTACTGTAAGTGCCTGCAGGTGACTGCATGCACGTGCTTCTAGGTGCAGCCACTTGTGGGTTCACGCGCACAGCTGTTACTTAGTCGAGCTACAGTGGTGTGGGTCAGGATGGGCTAAGTGTTCCAAAGAGAGAAAATGAAGACAAATGAACAGAGATGAGCTAAACACTCTTCTAGTCAGCACCATATTACTTATCACCGTTCCACCTTCTCCTCCTTCCATTTCTCTCCTTCCCTCCCTCTCCCTGGGAAATATTACAAAGCTGCACAGAAAGACTCCCGGCACGGTAATGAAAAGCGCAAAAGCGTGGCACTTTTTGTGCTACTTTCGCGTCACTGGCAATTAATTCCACAGCGGTGCCCGGCGGGGGCCTTTGGTGCTATAATACTAACGCTAAAGCCAGTAGTGCATGAACGCTGCCTATAAATTTGAATCTACGCCAGCCACTTTTTTCCCCTCTCTAACCCTTACTTTACCTATCCTCTCTAAGTGAGGCAGTGTACATTGTGTGAGCTTATGGCCACAGCGGCACCGCAGAGAAAAACCTCCGGTTGATGGATAGGCAGTTAACGCCACACTTTCGTTCTCTGAAAATCTGAAACACAATCATATGCTACATTCACCTTTCAGGACTATTAACAGGAAACGGTCCTGACAGAAGTGTGTGATGTTGTGTTTGTTAGCTTTTGGAATAATAGATGGTGACCCAGTTTCAAATGACCCGGACTGCTCTGACAAACTTTCAGTTTCTCTTCCGACCGTGGTACAAGAAGCAATTAAGCCTAGAATGCCCAACCCCCTTTGGCTGGGAGGGATACCGGTGAAAAAAGAGGAGGAGGAGAGAGGAAAATGAAGTGATTTGCGGCCTTATTGATCCGCAGGTCAGAGTTATTGATCAGACTGGGGAGAGATTGAGAGATGTGAGGAGGAGATGCAATGAGAGATGTGGATAGGAATGATGTAGTCTTTGTTTAGGTGGGAGAGCATCGAGAAGCTGTTGATTGACCAGAGGGCCATGGTGGTTCGGCTGGTCTAAGAGCTTTTTTCATGATTGGGCAAGCGCATCGGTCAATATTTCCTGTGTGAGTGTTTCAGCTCGGGACCTTAAAAATATTATTTTACATTCTTTAGGGACAGATAATGTCCTTTACCTCCTGGATCTCAAATGCACTTCTAAATGAAGACTTCAGGAAGGATTCCCTTTCATTTTTCCACTTTTTTTTCCCATATGGTGGCTCTTAATAGCAACTGGCAAATGGCTAATTGGCTCAGTTTCCTGCTTTCAACACAGTTCCATACAGTCTTGCCTAAAAAATGTTTATTTCTTCTCCAACTATCCCAAATTCCTTCCAATGACAATGGCAATGAGTCTATGAGCACCTCTTTGTGATCAGGCATAGCAATGAGGAGCATATGGAGAGAGGCCGCCTCCCTTTTATCCAGTGCAGACCAGCTCAGCACTTGAGAGCTGCCGCTTCCTGGCTCTCCTTCCAAGCTCTCCCCAGGTTGTCTCTGAGTCTCATCCTGCTGCCATCTGCCACTGACTTGGGCTCCCTCCAGAAAATCTGTAAAAAATAAAATAAAATGGAGCACCCTCTCTTCTCCGTAGCGGGAACCAGCTTAAAGGCCCAGTTTTCTCTCCTGCACTTTACTGTAAATGAAGCTGCCGGTGGCTTGATTGCCTCTGGCAAGAGCGACCAGTAACATTGAATTCTGGCCATATAGGGGGGAAAAAAGTAGTGGTATGATTCGATACTTCAAAGAAGTGACTTGAAATGGTCACATGTTCAAACCGCCAAATGCCAAAATCCTTCAGCTAACATTCAGCAAGTAATTTAAGGTTATATTTTGCTGGAAAATGAATGTTTGACAAAAGGAAAAAAAATCCCACTCTCCTTGCTTTTATTATATTCCCTGTGATCGCAAAATAACTTTGGTGATTTCAAATAGTTCATTTTCTGTTAATTTGAAGTGAAAAACACAATTTCCTTTTATTACCAGTGCAGGTGTTGAGGGAAATGCAGGAAATCAGGTAGTAATCATGCATGCAAGCAGTATTTGAAAGCAGCCTTGAATGTGATTTCCAAGTAACATTTTTTCCCCATAGCACATAAATAATGAAACGGTCTTTTGTTTCTGTGGCTCTTTGCTGTTATTCCCCATTTGGAGCACATTAAATGTGACCACCTATAGCTTTGTTACTGAAAATGGATTAAGGTATGTCGCTTTTTAATGCTTAATAGCCCATCATGTTTGCATGAAATATGCTCAGCCTTTGGGTTGCGGAGACCTAAATACCTTGGAAAATGTAGCACAATCTGTCTTCACTGCCTTCAGTCTGCCAGAGATGTGCATGCTGGGTAACAGTAAACAACCCAATAAGGCACTGTTACTAAACAGAAAGCATGACACCAAAAATAAAAGCTTAAAGGGAGCGGATGGTAGCAGAGCAGGTACCGTTTCAACCACACAGAAGATTAATATTAGACAGTTCCACAAAACCCCGAGCGAGGCTCAGTGTCAGTCAGCGTAATAAACAGCATTTGACTCACTTTCAGCTTCTCCACATGAAGGAAAACACTGTTTGTGGAATTGTCCCATGTGAGCAGAAATCCTAGGCATTATGTGATGCAGAGCATAAAGCCTGATATTGATTTGTAGTTTGTGTGCAATCGTCTTCTACTAGATTAAAATACAACATATTGAATCTAACACGGAGGGCAAAGTTAACCTGTGCACTTACATGTTTTTCACACACTTTGGTTTTGTTTACACACGTGCAAAACGCCAGAACGGTGGGAGCCAAAGGCTATATTAAGTTATGATGGCCAGCATCCACATAATGCTTGGACCCTTCTGCTTTTTATTCACAGAGAAAACAAATAAATCACACTAATTCATCTCAGTCGGTTGCATTGCTGTGAGGAAGAAGAGCTCACTGGTTGTTTTAGGCAGCCTGACAGCTTTTAGTTAGGCACAGCACTATACAGCATGATACTCTTGTTCTGGCCTTTGGTCGTGTGAAAAGCTCAAAATCTGTACTCTACCTCTCATCGTGGCCGCATCCTGGGTAAAACTTTGAGGTAATCGTATTTTCTAAATTGTGCTAAGCCAATCCTAATTTTTGGCAATGTGACCTTTAGGATGAGCTGCTCTCGCTTTGCTAATCAGATGCAGAGCTTGGGCTATGACTTGAAAAGTTGTCACTGCTGCCCAGTTTTCTCCAGGACACTTTGTGTGGGTGTGTAGTGCAAATGTGTCTGAAACCCCATGCTGCGGCAACAGTGACAGCGTTGGCTCCTCGTGCACACGACTTTCCTTTTTAATGTATGAAGCGAGAGCAAGTGCATCGCTGATGAAACACTGAATGACAGTGATGAGCGATGGAATGAAAGAGAGTGGAGCGTGTGAACAAGAGAGAGAAAAGACAGGCGCGGAGGAGGTTAGGCGAGCACATCTGAGTGGATGTGAGTCGCCCCTCGAATGACTACATGCAATTAGCGAGCTTAAAAAAAAATTGCTCTTCGTGGACGTAACATGATAAGCAAGTGTCTTTCAAAAGAGAGTCCAGTACAGGTGTCTGGGAGGTGACAGTGAGCTGGGGTGACGAGCTCTGAGACGTGAACAAAAGAGGTCTCCTCTCCTCATAATATTGGCTTAGCTGAATAATTGAATTGAGGGGTTCGCTGGCAGCCATTCTGGTTTTCTTCATGTATATTGCAGACTGGCTGTAATCTGTTCTCAGGGAGCATCTCTGCCTGCTGCTGCTGCTGAGTTTGTGGAGAAGATGTGAGGTGACAGAATAGGGCTCTGTCACCAGCACCTCCATTATTGATATAGTGGAAGAAAGCTCGGAGAGAGAATTTGAAAATCTGGAACAGTGTGACGGGGAAAAAGTTTGTCCGTGCCAACACGCGGCTTGTTTCCTTTCCCCATGTGACTCATTAAATAGAACAAGACAGCTGATGGGATGTAGAGTTGCATTTCCTGTGAAGCACCTTGGGTTGAGCAAAGCACGATCATTGCTAGCAGGGGTAAGGTGTCCTCTCTGTCTCCTAAGATAAGGAGGGAATGATTGGACCAATTCACTATGAGAAGCACTACTAAAGTCATTGCTGTCTTAGTAATTTATGCACTTTTTTATGCTCCAGTCGGCGGTTCAAAAGAATAGCAGTGTCAATTTTTCTCCCATCTGCCCAACAGTTTGATCAGGAAAACACAAACCACCTTGCAACACAATTAGCTTATCTTAGCTGCCACTTTACTACATTCAATCCCCTATTTTGCTGTTTTCAGGATGTATGGCTTATACAGGTGCAACATGAGTTGAAGGCTTTTGCTGTTTAATTCTCATTACATTGTTCTCTCTACTTTAGTCCCCACCGTCTTTTCCCGTTCTTGTCCCTGCCTGATCAAGACAAACAACCGAGTGATTTTCCTCATTTACCCTTCATGTATTTTTCTCCCACAACAAGCGTGATTAGGCAGATGTTCGAAGCTGTCAAGAGCTGTCATATTTCAGGGCTGATTTATGAAGAAGCAGCACCTGTTATATTCTGAGACCTAAAGGATAGCATGAATAAAACAACAAAAAGTGGAAAAGACTGATCATTTTTGAAAGATTTGGCCACTGGCCATTTGGGTATGTTGATGGTGATGAATGTCATGATTTTTCAAATCCTAAATTGCATGTGTAGTGCTCTGCATGACGACAAACACGACCAGCTGTTGGTGAGATGTTTAAGTGACCCGTAACTAATCATTAACCCTTGTTGAGCTCCGTATTGATTCATACTTTTGTGCAGGAAAGCACAGTCTCCTTGGCTAAATCTATAGATTCCCAATAAATCACATTGTGCACAATCCATAATGAATAGGCTTTGTATTAGGGCTGTTGGATTGCAGGCTGATTGTGCTTCCACGCCATACACAGCTCTGGGGTTGGTTCTGAAACATATTTTGAAAGCTCTCTCAACAAGGTCTCAGTCTAATTGCTTTGGCAATCATTGGCTCTCATATGGCCAAACAAAGTGAACAAAACAGAGAACTGCTCCAGGGTTTGAAATAACTTCTCACACCCAAGTAGGTGTGAAAAATCCATTTGCTCTATAGTTTGAATGCCAAAAAAACTGAACAGAAAAACACTGAGGTGATGCCAGTGAATGCAAAGTTAATTGCAGGAGAGAAATCTTACGAGATGGATAATATTATGACATTTGTTTAGCATAAGTAAGGTTTTGGGATTAATATCAACAACCCTGTCATGTCGAGTCTTCTATAAACAACCAAAAGATGATCTGAGGTCAGTGACAACAAGTTATCTAAAGTTATCTTGCTGTCTAATGGAGCTGAAAAGTCACACTAATGTAGTACTGCCAACACCTGCAGTTCCTCTAAATTGTGTCTCGAGGCTGATTCCAAAAGTAAATCAGTGCCCATAGACTCCTCTGTTAAGATGTGATGAAAGAACATTTTAAATAAAAAAAATATAGTCTCTTTAGCCGCTTCTCCCCATCATGACAAATGTAGGTGAGTTTATAACTCATTCATTTAGACATGTAGACGCTTAACTTTAAGTATGTGTCCACTTTGAATAACAGATGTGCAGACACTGGCAGCTGTAGGCTGCTAGGCCTCGCTAATCGGTGAAGTGGAGCTCATGATTGTGTTTACGTCATTGGTGCCTTTTTAAACTACATTTAAAAAAAAAAAAGACTTGTCTGACAAAAATTTGGTCTGCTATGAGGTATTATAGAAACATTTGCTTCAATTTGGTGAGTGAAAATTTAGTATTTTATTAATATGCTCCTTAGCATTAATGCACTTTGCTAACGAAGCTTAGTAGCCTTAGCAGATGACTTAGCGCTTCCCCGTGTCTTGTGCTCCCTTAACAACAGGGCAGCAGCCAAAATGTTGCGGTCCAAAATCACACACATAAAACAGTTTGTGCACAAATCCCCTTTCTTAGGTTCACACACAGATAAATGTTTTAGTTAAAATTTAGTTACAATTGTGAGGCATCACAAAAGCTTTAAATACATCAACCCACTTCCTGTCTCCAGCTATAAAGCTGCTGGCAAGCTTACAGTGAAACTGAACTTTCCACAAACTAAAAAACCCTTTTGTGTGTGCTCACTGTAGCTTTTGTATGGTTTGTTTATGCCAGTGGGACATCATTAAAATTAAAAAAGTAACCATAGCCAAGGGAGGCTAGAAATAGCATTGACAAAATCTCAGAACACTACTGTAACAACAGTAGTAGTCGAGGTGACTGAGCAACAAAGCCAGCGGGGAAAATTGAGCGACTCTTAGAGATTGTTTGATTACTTTTAAAAATGCAGATCTCCTCTAACGAGTGAAGGTGCCATATATTCAAATTTTGACCTACTGATTTTTACCGGCGATACAAATAAGAGCAACGAACACAGCTAACAGTGCTGTTTTATAGACACAGAAGTTCAGAGCTTTCCTTTATTCCCTTTTTTCTAATAAAAACCAAGAGGAAATGAAGTTAAAGCATTAATTATGCATGTTGCCGCCTTCAGATTATTTGCAGCAGGTGAGGGTTTGTTTTTTAGACTTACAGGACTGCAGGTTTCTCATGTAGAAGATGGGAGGGAATCACATTGTAGTGGTTTTCCATCTGCCTCTCATATTTCTCTTTAACCTCCCTACCCTTCTGTTTCTTCATCTCATACAGTATTTCTTCTAATAAAACCTGTCCCTCCCTCCCCTCAGCCCCTACCTCCTCTGTCTTCAGTTTTATCTCTCATTTTCTGGCACGCCTTGGTCTGTGGAGTTTGGTAAATAAGTTCATCCTGCATGTTAGCCAGGTCATGGCCCAGGCGCTCAGCTATGCGAGCCTGTGTGTTGCATTCAGGAAGCAGGAGGAGAAGGAAATTGATTGCCCCTTTTATGTGAGAGAAGGAGAAAATACTGTACTGTACCAGCCATCGCACACACGCACGCACACACCCCGCACACAAAGACATGCTCACACACTCAAAACCCTCCATCTTCAAGCAGAGAACTGCAGCCAAAGGCGAAGAGAAAATGCAGTAAACGAATAGCTCTTTACAGTTTTTCTTTTCTTCAGTTTGTTCATTGTGCTGTTGCCCTGATAAGAACAGCACTGGAAAAGCAGAACATGAGAAAAAGTTTTTTTTCCTTTCTGAAAATCCTTTGAAAGTGTCTCCTTTCTTTCCCTCCTTCGCCCCTTTTTCTCTCTTCTCATTTAACTGGTTTAAAGAAGCAATTTCTCATATTGAGCTGGTGAGGTGGGGTGTTCCATTGTGACCAGGCGTTTTCTTCATTCACGCTGGGTGTTGTAAGATTGCAGCGAGATCGATAATTGACTCCATTGGTCCCCGAGGATCGCTAACCAGAGATCAATAGAAGCAGTGTAGGGTTTTTACCCCCAGATATTTTACAGCTGCCGGCCACCTTTATGTTTCTTCATGTTTCTATTCTGCAATGACACTTTGGGACTCTAGGCTCTGTATAGCGTCAGGTGCAGAGAAGGACACTATTAACAAATACTCCACCCATCTATTGCTTTTTCCCCCAGACCTATGCAAAGCACCTATAGCCTCAGAGCTGCACGCAGCCAGCACGAGAATTTGATTTTCAAAATTAGATTTTCACCCCAGAGCATCGATTTGGAGAGGAGTGATGTATAATTAGTGCAGTGAGACCTAACAGTTATTTTTAAAAAGCACTGCAGGGAATTTGATACAGAGGCAGCTTGACGTGGGTGCGCATGTGTGTATTTGTGCATATGTAAACCACCTGTGTGCATGACGGAAAGTTTCCAGTAAAACCTGATGAGAGAAGCCGCTTTGTGCTGATTGCATCACTAGCTGTTGCCATAGCAACCTGTCCCCTCACTGCAAAGGTCTTCTGGTACAGCTACACGGATAGAGAGGCTAAAGCCCTCTTACCGAGGTGAGGAGAGATAAGGAGACAGAGGGAAAGAGGGGACTGTTAAAAGCCGCCCGGGCAGGGAGCACATCTGTATTACTTAGTGTCAGCTGAAAAGAAAGGGTCCCTTTATTAAGAAGTAAGTGGAAGATGTCCCCTAGGAGTGCTAGAGGGTAATGAATTTAGAGTCATTCAACATTAATGTGATGTCGCTTCGATGCCACTGAGCTGTATCTCCCTCCATCAACTTTCCGTTCCTGATTTTCTGACAGTCACTAGGTCATTAGTCAATGCCGAAGCCGCCGTGTGCAGATTTAATCTGATCACCATACGACTGGCTTCACCTGAGCGGAGTATCCAGCACTTTTGCCATTTGTGCATCACTGGCCTCAACAGTCCCGGTTATCCAGCCGCTATTCTTGTCACCCATGTAAAGTTCAGTATTGTTAATTATTCATGCACACCTTCCTTTACCTTCCCTCTCACTTGCTTCTTTCCTCTCTCGCTGAAACAGACCAGACTGCTGTAAAATAATTCAAAAGTATGACAGACCGAGCCAAAACAAGATATGCAAAGACGTGTATTCCTTCCCTAAAGTAGCCACTTTGAGGCGCTTCTGTCAAGCCTTATTGGGTCTGAGCGCGCTCATGCTCGCGACCATAGTCCATTTCTGCACCCCTCCTTTTGCTTTGTTTGAGGTAGATGCAACAAGGCAGCAAAACAATGAAACTGATAGAGCCTTTCACCACAAAAACAGGCTGCAGGACATATTGTTCACAGAGCACAGGGTAGACGGCGTCTCAGAGTGATGGGAACTTGCTGCTTCTGTGTCATGTTTATTGAATTTGTGTTCCTCTGAATCTGTGTCGAAAAGCTAGCCGCTAACACATGTCGCCCGGATAATACACCGTATGAAGAGGCGTATATCCCTTATCCCACCGTGCATTCAATCACATTCTGATCTAATTCTGATACTTCGCTGTCCTGAAACGGTCTGCTTTTGTTACTTACTGGATTAAAAAACCACTCTGTGTGTGTATATGTGTTTTGCTCCACAAAAGAAATGAACTGCAAAATGCAACAGCCTAGTTCCATTCTAAATCCAAAAGCAGCAGAACTGGCAATAGAAGATGTGGAAAATTGCCACCAGAGAACCATGCATTACTTTCTTTCAAATCACAAACCACATAGTTTTTCTACTGTGGCTTTAATCAGAACAGCACCGTCATTTTCCTTTCATAGGCGCTGAGAGCCCCCCCTTAAATCTCTGACACCTTGTCACATTTAATGGGTGAGTCGTCCAAACGCAGGGATGACATGTTACCTGGACTAGACGCTTGCCTCGACAGTCACAAACTGGACATGCTGTCTTTTCTTCCCAATGGGATTTTCTTCCCCTTGCCTCCGGTAGCAAAGAAAACAGCATGGAAGTGAAGCTTTTAACGCTGCGGGGCTTGAAGGGAGATTACCTTACACACTTACATGGACCAATGAGCATTCACACATACACATATTCACACTCATTGCACTCACAAAGACATTTGCACCAAGAATCGAAAAGCTTACATTTATAGTGAAAATGGCATAAGCCTGAGTGGGCTTTTGCAATTTTGTACACAAAAGCATGCACCTTCCCCAGCACTTAAAACAGCTCTAGAGGGTTGTTGACCAAGTCTGAAAGCTGGAACCAGTGCAGCTAGGTGCAAAACGTTACAGCATTTTCTATTTCATATTACAGTTATTACCCAAAAGCAAAACAAAACATAGCCTTAATGATTGTTGGTGTTTAGTACCAGCAGTCCGTTCCTTATTAATTACAAATAAACATTTTTACCGCAAGAGCAGGCTTTGCTGTCGGCCTACACATGACATGGATTCACTACTCGACTAAGAGAAGACCTTTTAGTCAGTGTCACAGCTTTGTTGTTCTTGCAGTAAGCGGCTTTATCAGAGTTTCTAACATTAATGAGAGTAACACCCTGTTAATGCTGGAGCACTTTGCTCAATTTTTAATATTGTGAGGCACAATCAACACCAAAAAATCAGTGCAGTCTAATAAATAATCCATCTTTAAAATCACTGATCTTTATTGGCTCATTTGAATTGTTAGAAATGAGCCGAGAGACATCGCTGTGGCAGCGGTGACAGGACACATAGAGATCTGGAAGTTAGAAAAATGTTTGGCTGTAAGCATTAATTGAATAAAGTTCGAGTTCAGACCAACTCACCCTGACCGCAGCATCCTCTTCCTTTCACCTGATGTTTCAGTAATACAGAAAAACTAGTAGTTATGTGTGAGACGCAAAGTCGGAAAGTTACTGGGCTTTGTTAACTGTTCATTTAGCACCCACATATAGTAGCAGCACTTCAAACACTTTGCTTCTGTGTGTGCTTCCAGGAGAGAGAGCTTTACATCGCCTTCTGGTAGATGATTGCATTCGCTTCTTCCTATCGTGTCTGCACTACTATAGATCACCCGCCAGTCAAACTAGGTCGAGGGCGGCACAGTGGGAATATGATGTTGGCGAAGTTTTTGTTCGTGTTGTTTTTGTTTTCAGCCGTGGCAGATAATACTGTTCATATTAACTGCCAAGGGATTTTTTTGTCTTTTGTGCTAAAGAAATTGGAAGTGTCAAACGTATCTGTTATGAGGTGCTGGGACAATTTTTCCCAGGGAACAGCTCCCAGTACATAACCGTGCAGCTTTTACTCTCATTCCAGAGCCTGCGCTAGTATCTCTGTTTTGACAGAGGCCTCAGCTCCAGTGTCAGTCTTTTGTCAGCGAGCTAAGCTTGAGGCTACGGTGAGAGTTTCTTATAGGAAAGCATCGCAGAACAGATCCCCTTACACTGCAGCGCTGGCATTCATGATTTTTTTAAAATCATTTAAATGTTTTTACTGTAACTGATTATTATGTATTTTCAGAATAAAAATAAGTAAAGCATTTTATTTATATTTTTACCATATGATACCAGTGTTAGCTATATTGTAACACAGCTGATACATTTAGATCATAGAGAGATCTTTTTTGTCGACCCGGTATCTCGGTCTCTGGTGGGTTTTGTTTTTTTCCGCTCCCCCTGTCATACTCTCAGACAACCTTCCTCTTGTACACATCTGACACAGCTCGATTGAATTTCACCTCTTGTCACTCTGCTCGCATGGTTTTGCCTCGGAGCCACACACTGACACCCACGTAGACAAACACGCGGAGGAGCACAGGGTGTGTGGTGAGAAGTGACGGCAGAGCAGCGGGCCAGTCATGACAATGCCTTCATGCTAGCACCTGGCCACATGCACGCGTACGTGCGAGCGAGAGAGCCAGAAAGAGGGAGACAGACACCTAATGCCTACACCTCTCCAACACACACCCTGTCAAAAATACAGATGCACTCATGGATGGCTTTACACTCGCTTCCCCCCCCTCCCGGTAGAGAGAGTGAGCTCAGGTAGCTGTCAGGCGCTCCCCCACGGGGAACAGTGGGCCAGTCAAAAACAGCCTCCTCGCCTGTCACTCTGCACGCTCACACATGCACACGTATAGACGCATTCACACAGTGTACTTTGGTGTGGGGAGAGAGACAGAATGAGATGCCTTGGGCAGATGCTGGACCAGTTGTCTGTGCTGCACACATAGAGTTTGTGCTTGTGTGCGTTTGTGTGTCTGCCTATCTGACTCTGTCTCTCTAGTACCACAAAAAGCCACCTGCCAGTGAGCCCAAGCGGACATGCCGCCTTTCGTTTAGTCCTAGCCTGGGAGCCAGTGATAAGAAATAGTTATCTGCGGGTGCATGTGTGTGTGAGTGTGTGACATGTATATACTCAGCGGTGACACTGGCTGCTCGCCTATCTAACCAAGTAGACTTTTTTCAGAGTGGATTTTGGATTTTTATGTGCATTCGTCCATCGATTTTCAATCCGGTTGGTTACCTGTGAGAGTTTGCCATGTCTCTTAACGCCCCTCACCCCACCCCACCCCCTCCTGGTGCTGAGGCAAGGACGTCACGCCAGCTGGATGCCCAACAGTCCTCTAAGTGGGCACAGAGCCACAGCAGCTGTAGCTGCCATAATACGGGTCAATTACTCTCTAAGTTGATGTTGTGTACACATAACACGACCACGTATCCACGTGCGTGTCTGCTGTTTGCTTTGCGAATCCAGCGGCCTCTGACAAAGTTTACAGTTTGCTGCTTCACATTTGATCAAAGCTGAGGTGTCAGTGGGAGGTTGAGGATCAAAGTATTACCATCGCTGCCTGACTTGCGAGACCTTGAAGTGTGTGGCTAACCTTGGTTTGTCTTCGTGTTGCCCCCACCCCGTGTGTGTTTTTCCTGGATGGCGGATCATTGATGTTTCAAAAAGACTGCAGTCTTCTCACAGAGGTGTTGAAAATCAGCTGTCCACAAGACTGCGGGTATCAGCCTGCTGCCTCTCGATTGATTTTAATGTTGTTGCTGACTTTATTGAGGGGGAAAATTCTAACATTGAAACTTCTTCAAAATCAGCAAATGTACATACTGCGCTCGCTCTGCACGGGTGGGCACAGTCTCCCCGAACGAATCGAGCATATGAGCATATGTTTGCTTTACGCCACGATCCCATTTAATCCTCGTTGCTGAACTGTGTTTCTACAAATATGCCAGTAGCTAATCTGTATTGAGACAAATTTGCCTGGTGTTAAAACATAAACTTCATCTGCATTAACTCATAAAAAGTTCTCGAAGAATCAGTGCGAGAAAAGACAATTTAATTGGACGTGAACAACATCAGGGCCAGTACTGACTAAAGTTCTGAGAGCTTTCTCAGAGAGCTGCTAACATAGCTGAGAAATTTCTGGAAATAATATCCAGCATAGGATTTATTTACATTAATGAGGATGTTTGGCTGACCTTGTTGCTTGGTAGTCTTTTGGTTTTTTTTAATGGATGATGCATTATCTTAGTGATTACAGGCAGAACGAGTAGTGAAATCAACTGTTAAAAGCCTGGAATGTAATAAGCCAACTTTTAACACATGGCATGTTTACAACAGATCTACTGATGCAGTAGTCCATTTCCATGTGCATAGTTGTTATATTATTAGGTTACCTACATAGATATTTACCATGCTGGTATGTATAATCCTGTGATAATATTTCATATAAAACGATGGGAATCCCACACTGTTATGTAAGTCTGCAAGTTGTGGAAAATTAAATGAACTGCATCACAGTATAGCAGTGAGAAAGTGCTGTAACTGTTCACTCTGCTGATGAAAACCGGACAGACCCAAATCATCACCGCGCACTGTTGCTGTTATTTCTCTAGTTGCCCAGTATGTTAGTGTTTTGATGATCTTTTTTATTTCTGCTGTTATAACGTTATTGAAGTGGGTGGGAGATGTGAGCCCACCCGTAATTAGATCGACCACAAACATTATCCCTGCGCGGTCTAACCTGCAGCGTTTCATTAGCTCGCTGTCATTCAGCGTTTGGAGAATGTTTCTCCTACCTCTTTGTAGCGCGCCGTTGAGTTTGTGCTGGCTGGTTTATGTGATGAGTGGTTTTATTTTGGCAAGTTTTTATACATTACACACAATAGTCAACTATAACTGCGCTGGCAAATGTTGGACTGCATGAATAGTTCATGAAAGCCTTTTTAAATTTGTCTCCATTAGCTGCTGTTTAAAACCAAGAAAAATCGCTCTGCGTTGGCAGCTACCTGCAACCTTTCTTACGTTTCCCACACCTGGTTTGATGTTGTGAATCAGTCAGCACAGATAGATATCAGTATGACGACTTTTGACCCTAACTTTGTTCAAATGGGCTCTAATTTAGCATTTTAGGAATCATTAGATCAAAAAAAGTGAAAATATTAATATAAAATCACCAGGATATGTAAACTGCAAATATTCTATTTTCCCCAAACGTGTCAAAGTGTTGTTCTGGTACGCTTCAATGCCATTACACTTTGTCATGCTTTTTAAAAGGTCTTCCCCAAACTCTGAATGGTTTCACCTTCAGAGCTCTCTTTAAGCTTAAGATGGTTTGCAAATAATTGTTTCCTTTACCAGGATTTAGTTTGAACTTTGTGGGAAAGCATCATAGAATTTTCTTAAAATGCTAGAAACTTCTCTTTGTACTCTGATGCTTTTAAATACAGGCTTCTGTTAAAAGTGCTTAATTGAACTGTGCATTAGGTGTTGGGTGTTTCAGTATTAACTCGACTGAAAATGTATATTCACATTCGGAGTTATCCATATGAAATATCCTAACAGCTTCTCCTCTTTGTCGTTCTCTCTGGCAGGCTGCAGAGGGATGCTGTGTGGCTTTGGCGCCGTTTGCGAGCGCAACCCAAATGACCCGTCCAAGGGTGAGTGTGTTTGCAAGAAGGTGGACTGCCCGTCCTTTGTGGCGCCTGTGTGCGGCTCAGATTCGTCCACCTACACCAATGAATGCGAGCTGGAGAAAGCCCAGTGCAACGCACAGCGACGCATCAAGGTGCTGAGCAAGGGAGCCTGCTGTAAGTAACCATCAATCTATCTACTAACCCTTCCTGGAGACAGCTGCAGAAATTAACCATTTTAGAAATTCACCTCGATCCCTGTGTGAGTCTGAAAAGTGTTCTCTCTCAAACAAATGGAGATTGATCTGAGATAATTCCTTGTGCTTTTTCTGCAAAGTAACTCATTTTCAGAAATCCCTCTGACATTTGTGCAACGATCTGCTTTTTCTGTCTCATCTTGTCTGAAGATTTTAAGGCTGTGATTGTAAGCTTTAACTACCTGTAGAAACGGGGATGAAAAGAAGTCAGTTTGACCTTTGACATTTCAATTCTTGGTATGGTCATGCAACTTTGCAGAAGAAAATAGTTTGGGCAGGTTTGACTGTTGATCTGATGTATTTATGAGATCTCCACAAACCACTAAAATTCGATAGCTTTCTCTGAAGTGTTGTCTTTAACATACACGTGATCTGTAACCTTTTAAAAGATCCCCAAACATCCAAATTCTTGGACTGAACAATTTGAGACTGACACTCTCCAGTACATCACAATGAAAGATGAGGGTGAAAGTGGGCAAGCATAGGTGAATTAACATTTTAAAGCATGGCGAATGCGATTGGAATTTTTGGTTCAAATGACAGAAACGGCACTTGTGATTTTATGACGTTTGCACCAGAGGACGAGCACGGCCACTTAATTTGACAAACACAAAGCTGCAAGTCTCTGAGTGACACTAAATTGCTTGTTATTGTCAAGTAAATGGATTTCTATTACACCCTGTCCTAATACTACGTGCTTTGCCATCCTATCTTTATCCCACAATAATAAAACACGTCCCCATTACATCCATTCTATTGTCTTTCCAAAATGGCTGTGCTCCCAGGGCTTAAGCGCCACCTGCACCCTCACAAACAAAAAAGTGTGCCACTTACTGCTCCCATTGGTAGCCATCCAGTGTGTATTTTATCCCTAACCCCAGTGGGTGCCAATACTCCTGCTGTACCTCTCATTGCTTCTCTTTACCAAAGCCCATCAAAATCCATGGCTCTAAGGAGCAGATTCCTGCCAAAGCTGCAACATTGCAGCAGCCTCAATGATAACTATAGTGTTTTGTCAGCGTCGTGCCTTTTCTGCCAGTGTGGGCCTACTGCTAATTCCAGGGGTCTGATTACAGTGCAGGCTCGAACCTGGCACTAATAACAAGCTTGGTGGCGGCCCGCTACTGGCAGAGTGGAAATAAAGCGATAGAAAGGACAGAGAGAGGACAGGAGGAACACAGGGTACAGTGGAGGAAAGGGAAAATAGCATTTAAAAAGGGAGGGTATAATGTTAAGAGGAAAGAGCAACGAGACATTAAGACAGGGAGTGCGACACAAGAGCACGTAAGAGAGTACTTTAGTGATTGAACGAGTGAACAGATTACGAGAGAAGATCAAAACCAGAGGGAGAAAGTAGTAGCATAAGTGGTTTAATGATGGTTTATGGAGGGTTAAGGCCATCAGAAGCACCATAATTGGCCTTAGCAAAACAGCAGCCAGTCACAAGGAAAGAAATAAAGTAAAAAATAATAGTAATGATTATGCTAATGATAGTATTGCTGGTAATGACTACATGCTGGCCACCAGAGCAGACTTCCTCTCTTATCCCGTCACATCTGGAAGGAATTTCCTTTTCATTCCTCTGTTGGCTGTGATTCTGAGAGCCCAATGTGATTATTACTAATGGCAAAGCCTGATTTATGTCAGCATTTTCATGCAGTCACTGGATGTGAAGGAGGCAGGTGTGTAGTGTTTAATCAGCGGATGGCATCCTTGGCTCTAGCCTTGCTACGTTATGTACTTGTGCTTCTGTAACACAACCGGTGTCACTGTGATTTATGGTGTGATCAGTTTAATCAATGCAAAAGTAAAAATGACTCATTTAATTAACTCCGGCTTCCACCAACATCCATTCAACATGGTTTGATTTACAGTTCCATTATTGTATACTTAAAGCAGAGTTTACAGTTCTGTTGAAAATTGACAAATTTGCTATTTTCTGATGCGATTTTTTTCTGACAATCTTCTGATTGGTAGAAACGTTGAGAGCTGAGAGAACCAACCCTGGGAATCTGTTTTAAACAAGCTGCCAGGTACTGATGAAGGTGACCTTAAAGCTTAAACAGCAGGTTATCGGTGCTTTTATTATCTTAAACTCACAATATTTGGTTTTGTCCCGAGTGACACATGAATAGCTTTGAAAATCAGAAAGCAATCTTTTAAATTCATCCTTCTTTCTTACCCGTGCTATTTCTGATTTGCAACATATTTTGTATAGCAGTGAAAGCAGTCACTGTCGAGTGAGTGTAGACGAACCACACAGCTAGCTAACATCTGGTCGGTTTATTTACTTTTGCATTTATTGCAACATCCTTGTTAAAAGCTCCCACATATGTCTTATAGACAGAATTGAGAAGGGCAGACGGCTAGAGAATTAAAAGAAGTGTTTTACTGTGGGATGGAAGGGTCAGCCAAGGAGTAAGCAACAGTCTAACATTCATCAATATTCATATGTGTGTGTTTGAATGAATTCAAGGATGTTTGCACTTAGAAGGTACATACAGCAGGTACGGTATACGCTGTGAGTGTGAAAGAGGAAGAGAGCGTGCGTGTTAGGAGGTCAGCGCAAGCCAGGTGACAGGTTCTGATTCTCACTCTGCTCTCAATAAATTCAGCCCCTACAGAGGGCTTGGACGGGCCACTTGGCTGAGATTATGGAGTTGTCAGTGCTGACGGAGGAAGAGAGAGGCAAAGGAGGGAAGGAGGAAGAGCGGTAGAAAGGTGAGGGAGTGAGAAAGCTTTTAACTTTAAGAAAATACGGGCAGCTGAATTGGTGCTTTTGTGCGAAGCCTCGTTGGACTCTTTCGATTTGAATGGCGGGTTTTCATCGGGGTAAGTGAATTGGCTACCGTTGTGTGAAGCCGTCATGTTCAATTCAAATCAAGTCTTATCTGGCACTCAGGAGGAAAGCCACAAAAGAAGTTTTTATTTCTCTCACAGATTATGCCCCTTATGTTTTTTTTTTTTTTAAAGGATGGGAGTTACATCACATGGGAGCATTTTGTTACCACCAAGTACAACTTTGGAGCTTGGGGTATGTTTTGTTGCAAACAGGAGGAAGCTGTAACCAGCAAGTCCCTGACATCTGCAGGATGCTGACACCTCCAAATGTCGGCTTTCGGGCGCTTACTTCCTACTTCGCTGCTGCTGACATCACAGTGCTGTTCTCCAGTTAATTACTGACATATTGTGCTTCGACTTTCAAGAGGTTTTTACAGGCACTTTAGCTACGGTCACAGCTTTGAACACCAAATAAGGTGGCTTGTTTACAACCTAGACTTTGACAGATGCCCGTGTCCTCCCACTATTCCCATTGCACAGTTCACCTTAGCTCAGTTTCACTCGGCAGTGAAAAGAAAATTCCCCTTAAAACATGTCCATTTAGCACCTCACTCATAAAACTGAACTGGCTATTATGACATTTTAGTTCCAAGAAAATGGTCTAAGTTCCCTCCTGAGGGCAGGACAAAATGACCCATTCGTTGTTGAGGTGCAGGCACTTAGTTTCCCTCCACTGCTCCACTCTGATATTCACATAACCTGCCCCTTAATGGTTCAGACCATCTCCGACCCAGCTTCTTCATTATCTTTCTTTTGTTCTAGATGGATGATTTGGGATCGGTGGGGTTACATTTCCGGCAGTCAAGCAGGCAGGCGGTGAGCACATAATGGCTTCAGATATTATCGAAATTAAAAGGAGAGGCCGCGTTTAAATTGGCCCCGCAGGAGTGACCGATAACAACACGAGGTGATAAAAAAAAAAAGAAGAAAGAAAAAAAAAAGTGTCCAGTTAAGAAAAGGAAGACCTCAGAGAGGGAGGGAGAGAGAAAAAGCTCAGACACTTTCTGGTTTAGAGAGAGACAAGAGACATTTGGGGAACTGTGTGTGCGTACGTTTGTGTGTTTGCGCACGTTCTACAGTCAGCTTGGGAACAGGCACCACGTCTACTGTCCTAATGTTGAATCAGAGCAGAGTGGTAAATACACTCCCTTTCCCAGAGAGAGACACAGAAGTGCTGCAGAACTCATCTTGTGTGGCCACTCTAGTGGAACATGGAGTTTTCATTCTTCTTTACCCCCCCCCCCCCCCCCCCCCCCCAGAAAAAAGTGGAGAGCATGCGCGTGTGGGTGAGGTGACTGGGGTTCGAGAGTGTGGTCGATGGGAGATTGATTTTATGTATGTGTGAGAACGCACGTGTGTGTTCTCGAGAGTTGGCTATCAGCACGGCCCCCTACCTTCTGCTCAGTCACTCCACTCTGCTCTCTCGCTCTCTGCACTTTAGAGAAGGTTTTTATCTCTCCAGCACCGAAACACTCTCGAGTCTTCACAGTGAAAGGAGAAAAGGCATCAGTGCTCCACACCTGCTTCTCTGTCTGCTCTTATATACTGCAGGCAGGCCCAGTGTGAGAGGGATGTGAACTGCTCCTTAAACATAAAGCAGTACACTCCTACTTGTTGTATTTAGTTGTAGCATATAAAAAAAATATATCAGAGCTTGTTTGAATACATTTTGCAGCAAACAAATGAAGTCCTCTGTTCCTGGGAAGAGGCACAAATGATTAACTGAAAATGAGTTGGTGTACACCCACTTCTACCTGACGTATTTGTACGTTACCAAACAAAAGCAGGCGCAGCAGATTTATATAACGAAACAAATGTCAAAGTGTCTGATGAGAGTTGTCATTATGCACGGGTTTACTTTGGCGCACTTTGTGTCTCGTGTCTAATGACGCTTTATTGTGTGGTTGCGAACGTGCCTGCACGCAAACAGGCAAACATGCATGAAACGGACCAATCAGGAAGAAGAAAGGGAATATCTATTGAAAGAAGTGTTAATCTTTCCTATAAAACAGCATAATTTTTTTTTACAAACGGTACAGTACTGTGCAAAACTCTTGAGCCATCCATTATTTCTTTATATTTTTTACATTTTGCTTTCAGGTGCCAGACTTTCTTGCTATCTTGAGCAAAAGTTCTCCAGGCTTTCTGAAGGTGTCAACTTTACATTGTGTCTTTCTTAACTTTGTTACTGGCAGCATGTCATCATTTGAGTCCCATTTCTTCTGTAGAGTCTACAAAAAATACCAAAGACAGTATTTTGTTAGTAAAGCTGACATCCATCATGAACAACCCACATCACCCACTGCATGAGTATGTGAGTGGGCTGAGCAGCTCCTTTAGTCAGAGACTGAAACACCCTCGCTGCAGGAAGGAGCGCTTTCGCAGATCATTCATCCCAACAGCAGTTAGACTCTATAACTCCTCAATCATGATGTCATAAGTCACTGGACACTGTGAACATCCACGGTCACCACTTCCATGTGTATGGACATGTGCAGGTATATATGTATGTATATGTATACATATGTATATTTAGTGTGTACATGTGTGTGTGTACATGTCTATAAATAGGAATATTAGTGGTACAATAGTTATGTCAAGCTATATAGTTTATATCCATAATCACATACTGTGTATGCTACCATTGTATATAGTGTATTATCTTACTTTTTGTCATTGATTGTACTTATTTGTATTTTTGTATTTCCATCTGATATCTGTACCTGAGCTGAGGTGATGCAAAAATTTCCCCGTTGTGGGATCAATAAAGTCTTATCTTATCTTAAAATAACAAAGAGCTACTAGGCAAAAAGTTTGGTCTGTCTTGGCATGGGGTCCAGTGTGTTCATAAAAATCTGAAGAAACTGGACAAGTGGGAGCAAAAGATGAAGTGACATGCATAAAATGTTACCGACAGCAGGTGAACAGTATCTGAAAGCCATGTCCTGAAGAAACAGGAAAGAAATCCAGCAAAGGCCTGACACAGGACCTGAGACTTTCAGCAGATCTATCTACTGAAGTCTCATCAGAAGTGGTCTCGGTGGAGCGGTGGCTATCAAGGAGCCATTCTAAGAAAGGGAAGCACAGAGGAAATGCTGACATAAGCAAAATTTCACAAGAATTGGACTGAAAATAAATATTAACAGGTCTTATAAAGTGATGAACGCCATTTGAAATTTCGTATTTTAGTTTAAATCACCGTCACTAGGTGCAGGGGAGGTCAGGAGAGAGGTACAACAGTGAGTGACTACATTATCTCATGTGATGCTACTCAGCCAGTCAAATCGTTTATTCAGAGCGTGTGTGAAAACAGAAAACTCCCAAGAGGAGAGGAGATGCAGAAGTGGGGTTGAAGCTGAGCGGGTTTACATGTTAAATGTAGTTATGGGAAAAGGAGAAAAGGGGAAGCTTAAAATACACCTTTGCGTTATTTTTTAATTAAGCACTTTTGCTTTTTCAAAAATCTCTTGTTTATTTTGGAATGCAAACCTTATTTTACTCAAAAAGAGAAAAGAACATTTATCATTTATTATTAGAGTACCCTCCGGGTCATTGTGAAACTTCATAATAAACACTGTTGGATGGCAACAACCAAAGAAGAGCTTTGAATGTGTTTCAAGAACCTGGAGAACTTTTCCCCGAGACTACCTACAGACATTACAAAAGCTTGTCCAAGAGAGACTGCGTTGAAGAATAAAGATGTTTTTAGAACTGTACAAACTCTCTTTTTGCCTTATATACTACATATGCACATTTTTCAGTAAATCAATGCACCCGTTTCCTAATTTGCTACTAAAATCTAAAGAAATAAGGATCAAGACATCTGCACAATACTGCGTATGTGTAAGAAATTCTTTATGTTGTTTGGGATCATGCAAGAAATCAGAAAAACCATTGTTATTTGAATCTGACATGCGGGCCAACACATTGTTTCCATTCCTCTTCACATCTCCCTTTTGCTCCTAAACCATTGTTCAGAGAGGGAATCAAAGAAAATGACCTAAGCTCATTACTCCATCTGTACGTTTGGTCTTTTGTCTTTTGTTGGTCTGGCCGATTGTTAAGGTGTCTGGGCCGGGCCAGGTAAAGCCCTGATTTATCTTCCCTCGTTGGGGCCAAAGCTGGCCAGGAGAGGAGGTTTGTGAAAATCCTCTGCAAGCAAATAAATCCTAATTTTGGAGCAGAGCTGGAGAGGGAGGAGATGAAGGCCAGCCTGCTTCACTCCTCCTTCACCCCCATTTTTTTTACTTTATTTTGCTCATGCTAAGACGATTTCCTTTGTTACCCCGGTGACATGCCCGGTCAGCCTCTGTAACAATGGGCTGGTGGTAATAGCCGTAGATGCTGAAGATGACTTCTGGCTTTGCCGAAGCAGATAACAGAATTCTGCAGTCAAACTGACTGAAGCCATCTTTACCTCCACGCTGTTTCTCCAGTGCTCATTGCTTCCCTGTTTTGGATCCCTGTCCCTTCATCTCACCAGTATTCCTCCCGTCTTTCTGTCTTTAATCCTTATTGTCCTTGTTACTTTTTTTAAATATTCCTTTTCTTTTTCCTTCCGTCCTTTATTCTTTTCATGCATTTTGCCTCGCTGTTCCTTCTTCTACATCACTCCATAGTTCCTCAAGCCTCTCTTTTTTTCACTTCTCCTTCATTTGCTCACCGTTAACTCCGCCACAGAGGACTTAGTCACGCACCCCTTACTTCTTCTCCTTCGCCTTCACTCATTTTCTGGGCGTTCCCTCGTCTCCTTCCTTTTTCACTCAGAGGCTTCACGACAAAAATCGTTTCATTTTTTTTCTCTCTTTTTTCCGTGTCTTGCTGATATTCTCATCAGTAGTAACAAGTCTGCACAGAGACACAAATGCGGAAAGTAATCAAATTTCTCCGGGGTTATCGGTGAACACATTTATGCGCACACACTAACAGACACACAGGGCGAGAGGTCATTGTAAATAACTCAGCTTTCGTGCTTTCATTTCCCTGGGGCATTGACTCTTGCTTGGCATTCATAACCATAATATGCACAACCTGACGGACTCTGTGTGTGTGTGTGTTTACTGATAGTACATAAACACGCACACAAAGGCATATTTAGTGAAATATACACACACTGCAGGCGTTTTGCAAACCGATAGACTGAAAAATATACATTCTTGTTATCAGCACACACACACACACACATAAAGACATGATAATGGGCTGTGCTTGGAATTTCTCTATCCATCTTTACTTGCTGTTCCACTCGTCTGCAACCACTGATACTTGTAAGACAAATCCCGTCTTCTGCTTCATCTCTCGCTCGCTCTTTCTCCAGTGCTCACCTCTTTGAAATCTGCAGGCAAAACACCGATTATGTACACACATCCATATCCACATACACCTGCTTAATCCCAGACAAGGGGTTGTGTTTTGAGACTTTTTAATGTATTTATGCATTTGGCTTCTCCTGAATAATACATTGTTATTTGTTATTTTCACTGTGTATGCTTGGTGAGAGATGGAATGGAGTGAAAATAATAAAAGCGGAGCGGTGCTGAAAAATATGAGGATAACTACCAGCTCAGCCGACAATAGCGGATATTTTATTTCATTTCGCGCGGAACAAGAATGACGACAAGTGACAGGAGACGGATTTCTAAAGAATATTTGTTTCTCTCTGCGTTGGCTTTGATTCTGTGGCATACTACAACAACAACAACAAAAAGATCGCTTATTCACAATCATCATTAAAGGATCGCAGCGTGGATTGAATAGGATAACTGCTTTATTTAATACATGTTTCAGATTATTACTCGTTTTATATTAATGTATGTACAGGAACACATTATCAGAAATAGAATATGGATAATCTTGTTATTTCTTTCTACCACTGAGTCAGAGTTTTAAACAAGGAGTCATTTTTTAAGGTGGCGTTGAGCAATAGATCCCCAGGCTTTTCTTTGGCTGCTGTTTCAGTTCTTGTACTTAACCAGAAATGCTTTTTAATTGTTGAACCACTTCAAAATCACCTGATTTGTTCCAGTATCTTTAGTTAAATCTATGAGAAATGTCAGAGATGACACAGTTTGTCAGGAATAAATCATTATTTTTGCACGAGCTAGGTGATTCCCAAAGAGCTATTAGCCAAAAACCTGGCATATCTCGGCACGGTGTGCAGCCTGTCCTTAAAACATTTAAAGAAAGTGGACAAGTGGAGGACAAAAGAACAAGTGACCTGTCTGAAAAAACTGCAGCATTTGGAACAGTATCTGAAAGTCCTTGAAAAGCCCTGGAGAACTGTTCCTGAAGGCTACTTGAAGAAATGACAAGAAGGCTTACCTGAACGAGTTGAAGAATAAAGATGAGCATAGCAAATATTGACTTTGGAGCTCATTAAAATTGTAAAATTGCCTGTTTGCCTTACACTGTATTTCCATGTATGCATGTGTGCACATGTTTGCACGTGGTTCAGTAAATTGCTTCTCCAAGCCAGATATAAAGAAATGAGGGGTAGCTCAAGACATGTGCACAGTACTGTAGAAAACGTCAGTCTTGTGCATGTATATCTACACTGTATTCCCTGTTTACACACAGCACCTTCATACAAGGTTCCTTCATTACTGTTCACCCACTCCTGCCTCGCTGCTTATTTAAGGTCTGTCCATCGACTGCATCCACTCCCCAGAGTAATGCTGTGTTCACATTGTTGCAGTGGAGGGCAAATTAGATACTCCTTGCCTTCACTGGGTGATTGATTGTAAATCAAAGCACCACTGATGTAAAATGAGCAATCAGGGTTGTAACTTTTCAAAGTTTTACCTTTTTTCTCAACAAGGTGCTGGCCACTTAGACGCAGTCTTGTTCGGGAATCAACTGGCATTGTGTCGCCTCAAAGCTGAGATGATGTAGCGCAGTGGTTATCGATCAAGGTCGTCAGGAACCAGAGTCCTACTGGTCTTCATGTTAGCGACCTAATCAGACACTGTTAGGCCTGGGTTAGAATGTGAATGTGCTTAACTGAGTGGGAGGAAAGAAATCCAGCAGTCTATTGTCCTCAGGATTTTAAGTGCTCAGTATTCAGTGTTCATAAAGGATCTGGGGCATATACACTATACGTTGTCTTAATCTTGCCAAAAATGTTGTATATGCAAAATTTGCATGCACTACTCTATCATCCATTGGTAATCAATTTGCGGATCAATATTAGTGAATGGCAGAAATAGTTGAAAATGGACAAGTAGGCAGTAAAGGGCGCTTCGTGGCTTTTTAGTGGAGGAAAGACATCAAATGATTTCTGCGTTTAGAAATTTATGACGAGACTACACATACATCTTCATCGGTAAAACAGCCACAAGTGACAATTACAACGTAGTAATGTGCAAATTTCCATCCATTTCATGAGATTCTCTTAAATCATAGGAAATGCCGAGAACATGGCTCAGCCAGAGGACTCGGTGACCTTGTCGATGAGTTGGAAGTGTGCAGCTTGTTGCCTGCAGCTGTTAATCCCACTGTTCATGGTTCAAAAAGATTTATATGACAGCGCCACTTGGTGACATATCATCATAAAAGCCACGATGCTTCATAATAAAAGTAGTCCAGTTCTTTTTAGTGCTAAATAGGATGTACAAGACGGCCGTCAGTTAATTGCAAAGAGCAGTCAAGAGAAGCCAACAAAAACAGTAATAATGAATCTATTCATCATTTACTCTAAGCCCCTCGTGGCAGTGGCATGTGCCAATGGCAGACTCTACCAGTAACTTCTATTATGAGTAGATAATCACAGAACAGAAGAAGGAAATGCATAAAACAGCTATTGTGAAAACACAGTTGGTTTCCATGAACACCTAATGGACTGTAACTTTAAAATGATCCATCAGAAAAACAAAAGGCAACAAGCAAAATAACAATTAGTTGCAAAGTTTAAAACTGTTATTTTTATTCTGTTGTTTTAGCTGCTAAAAGTGGCATTTTTAAAAATGATTTTCCCGTTTCTGCCTGAAACCTTGCAATTAAGCTGTAAGTGTTTTCTAGTGGCACTAGAGTTCCTGTAACTCTGTGACTGCATGATTTCGTGTAGAAAATATTTCACACTGAATTGCTTATACGTCAAGGAAATAATAGTGTTCTCTGTTTTTCCTTGGTTGCCCATTTTTGAACACTTCCTCCCCGTTCTGTTTCCTCACTTGGAATCAAGTTTTCTTTTGTTTGTTTTTTTCAGCAGTAATACAAGCAAATTAAAATGCTGCTTTTTAGTGAACCAAATAGTTCAGTTTTATCTCATTCGCCACGACCACTTGACCGCTGAGGCTAACCCATATGACTTTTCTCTGGCAAATGCGGCCTTTTTTTTTTTTATCGTTTTCCTCATTCACCTTAACTTCATTCCAGCTTTGTGAAAATTGTAAGGACAGGCCAATATACCTTCATTCCGTAAAATGTGTTTGTGTTCTATGGCTTTCAATTTTCCTCACAATTAGAATAAATGGCTCACGTACACACACACACACACACAGTCCCTGCCTGCAGTAATAATGCTTGCCAGAAAAGAGAGAGAATAAATCCAAGTTATTTCCATCTACTGTTTGTTCTAAATAAATGTCAGTTCTTCTGCTCCACTTTCATGCGCACTCTCTCTTCCTCCTGCAGCCTTATCAAAATTTAAATTGTTGTCATGTTAAATAGGGTCCTATATTGGAAGGCTGAAATGGGCATGTCACCTTGAGCAGGTTTATCTGATTGTGTGTTCATAAAGATGCTTTTTTAGTATTAAAGTTAACTCGTTGTTATTTTTCCTAATTAAGCCAAAATCCTCAGTGCAAAGAAGTCACTGATGTGGTGTGTCTTCATTTTTCCCCCTGTTCTTTAGCTTTAATATAGATATCACATACAATAGATAGTAATTGACTGATTGTGTCAGTTAGTTATTGGAAATAAAAGCTTAATGTGCTGGGTTCTAAATATTGTGGCTTATGTCTATTTGTAGGCAGGTTATGAACTGTGAACTGTGAGATCTTCTTATTTGCTTAATATTAACAGTTTTTGGATCTGCTTTCAGGAGTTAATGAGAATAAAGCAAAGTGAGCTCAAATTTTTATTGTTAGTCACCACACAGCTTCAGCACCCAGCCTGGGAACTGCTGACTTTAAACTGCTTTCATGATATGGCTTTAGATTTATTTGCTCCTTTATCAGCCGGTGACAGAGAACTCTTACATTGATGTTTATTTAAGTGTGACTATTGAAAAAAGAGATAATGCAGCATGCACTATCGCACTTTGAGCTTATCCTGCATTCAGGTGAAGAGTGTGCTGACACCGTATGTCTTCACGCAGATGTGCCTGTGTTTGTACTGAAGACCAAACACCCACTGTAAGGGACTTTTCAGCAGCTCTGAACTGCATTTTGCCCCCAGCAGCTACCGGTCATTAGCAAGTTTTTTGATAGCAAAGGCCAAGCATGATTAGCCAATGCCTCACTGAACATCAGTAGTGATTTTGGCTCCCCACCACCACCAGCTCCAGTTAATCAGAAGCTAATGAAAGGAAATTTGTGGCATATGCACTACTTAGCCCACATGAGTCTTTATACCTCTTTCTGGGGCCAGAGGGGATATTCTGAATGCAAAACTCAGTTTCAGGACACAATTCAGACCCCAAGTCTCCAAATACTGACAGAACCCAACTGGCTGTAATGTAATTAGCATTTAAATAATCTAATTACATTTTATTTGTAGTATTTGATTATATTTAATTCACAGTGCCTATTACCTCAACTTCCATCATTTTCTTAGCTACCTTATTCACAAGGGGTCGCCACAGCGGCTAGCTCCGTGGTAGACTTTCACACAGGATGCTCTTCACTTCCTGACGTAGCCCCCAGGAGATTTTTGTCTCCTATTGAAACGGACTTTTTGTTTGTTATTCAGATGTGTACACCGCCACATTTTGGAGCTACGACATGAATAACTTTGTTAATGTGACTTGTTTTGTCATGTTCTTTGAATTTTTGTATTTAAAAAACAGCGTTGCATTATAATTTTCTTACTTACTTTCTAAAATGCAATTTATTGAATACGATCATAACTTTTGTCATTCATAAAACGTATGTGGTGAGGGATTTTTACAGTGAGCAGAGCATCACCCTGCATGCTTCTATCTTTGCTAACGTGGAGATCGTCATGAACTCTGCAACCCGCTTCACTCGTAGTGTCACAGGTTTGCTATTCTAATATGAAGGCATACAAATTACATCCTTACCACATAGAACAACACAGCATGATAGAGCGTGCACGGTATCTGTAATTGACTGACTGCGCACTCATAACCTTCCTGACACTCACAGTCATGATCCTACACTATTAATAGGAAACCAGAGACTGCAGTAGAAACAAGTAGAGTTAAATTATACTTTAGCAGTTAAAAACAATCAGTTTTACTAACTCACAAAGGAAGAAAATCTCACAGAAACTCAAAAATATTGAATGTAGTGCAATTAGAAGAAATTCATTTAGGACTACCCTACTTAATCTTTTAATTTAAGCATTTATGTGCTCAGTATGGTGAGTCTAACCAGGTTTTTTTGTTGTTGTTTTTTTGGTGCTTTTGATCCTGAGGTGCCTGGTGTAGAGCTCAACACTTAAAAACCACATGAATACATTATTGATTATGTGGGCTCCTGGCCTTAAAGAGGTAAACAGAGAAGCAGTTAATAGTGCCTCCGGCTACACTCCCCAACTTATTTTGGCACCAAGATCTTCTTTGTTGCTTTCAAAAGGCCTTAATCCAAGAGAAAGAACTCCTGGTACAAGCACTGACAGCTTGCCAATAGGTAATACAGGCTTTTTCCCATAGGCTATTAAGGGGACAGAGAGGCCCTGAGGTTAAAGAAACTGCCCATCAGCCAGTGTTTGTCTTTTCTTTTTACCTTTTATCTCTTTCAGCTTGTTTATGTAGATTACAGGGCTAAAGTAAAGTGAGTTGTCACAACGTCTTGATGGTTTGACACATGATGTGCAGCCATTCGTGGACTCCTTTAGCAGTGCGCTTAGGGCACCTTCAACATTATTATGAGTGGATAACATATATAATCGCTGTGTTTACAGCTTGTTGCGTTGCACTGAATAGCCAAAGGCATTTGTTTGCATTCTGAAAAGTCCTCCGCATCGTGTTATGTAGCACAATCAGCCGTTTTGGACACTAGATTGGCTGCAGGGCTGCCGTTCTGTATCTCACCTCTGATCTCCCAGTCGAGTAACGGGAGCTTTTCCCTCTCCCAAGCACATTTTGTTAGTTTGGAAAAAGCATTTCGATGCTTCCAATTATGATGCACACGATAAGTTGGTGGAAGGATTTAATGTGCCTCTGGGTTTTCATCAAATGGTGCTATTTAAATGAGCGTGTTAATATTCGTTGATATTTAACTGAAGAATTTAAGTGTTTTTTGTTGTTGTTGTTGTTGCTGTTAAATTGTGTGCTGTCCTTTTAAAAGACCTGTGCATCTGTGTGTGTGTTTGTCATAAATGCCATACCCGGGCGATTTAATCCCATCCCACCTTCTTTCTGTCACTCAGCAGAATAAATGGGGCCTGTGTTGTCATTTCAACACCCCACCTGTGCTTTACTGCATTTTCCAAGCGTAAGATATCTGCCAGCAGTAAATGACAGCTATGGTTCCAAAAATCAAGCATTGTGACATTTTTTGTATTTTATCCTCTGTTTTTACATTCATATTTTTTTTCTTAAATATTGATTTAAAAGAGCAGCAACTGAGATTTTATGACCGCAGGACGAATAGCTGCGTATCGCGACAGCTAATGGGGATCTTTCTAAATCAAACGAACCTAAATTAAACTAAACTAAGCTAAACTGTCGTAAGACCTTTGGTTAAAAATCTGCTTAGACATACTGTACTCACAAGCTCCACTTCTTGATTGTGTGTGTGGCCGACGACTGGAGCATGATGAGGGCTTTTTGTGGTTCGTTTTCCATTCTCAAGGGTAAAACAGCAAAGCGTGTAAAAGAGAGCAACAGCTGCAGTTCAGTGGAGCGCTTTGAAGAACTACATCAAACACAAAGAATCATCTTCCAGCCATTGGCCTCACAGCAGAGGGAACGAAGTGTGTGTGTGTGTGTGTCTGGAAAGCGTGTTGGAGAGGTGTGTAGGACTGTTAATCCTTTGGCCTTGCCTCAGTCCCTGCCTCCTGCTCCTCACCACTTGCTTTGGGTATCTGGCTGCAGATTCTCATCCATATTTAGTTCTTGGATTTCAGTTTTTGTCGATCTTGTCTGTTGATTTTTTGACCATTCCACGCCGTTGCTTTCTTTCTCCCATTCTGACCCTTTCCCTTATCTCCCTTCTACACACTTCTCTTTTACTAGTTCCTCACCACCTCTTCATCTACTGTCTGTTTTTTGGTTTTTTTGTTCAACTTCCTTTCTTTCCCTGCCTGCTTTGTCTTTGTTCAAACAACACCAAGTGCCCATTGTTGTGCTCCTTCTGAATTTCACATGCCCAGTTTGTCTTTTAGTACTGTGGGGTTATTTTTAAGTATAGTTATAATAGTTTATAATATAATAGTTTTTACTATATACTTACAAAGATACTTATGCATTTGAATTACTACATTACTCTTGTATACCAGCTTGGTTGGCCCGGCATCGTTAATCCATGATAAGCAGCAGCGAAACTGGCTAAATGTCAAGGAAATTATACACACAACTTTATTTTATTTTAGTATTTCAGGATTTTGGTTGAGATAGCTAATTGTTTTTTTGTCATGACTGAGATTAAAAAATCAATACCAGTCATCTTGTTTGACTGTCTTTTTTACCATTTAAAGGCACGACATTAAAGTGATATACTTCCCATTTAAACATTTTATGTTTGAGGTATAAGCAATTTATTTTGATGTACTCCACAGAGTTGGGTTATAATTCAGACATCAAAATGTTAGTTGGTGCAGTTTTATGGATGAAAGTGGGGGTCACGGTGTGTAAAGCTTGTCTCAGTATAAAACTGGAAAGTAGGAACTGTAGCTTTGCCCAAAGAAGTAAAAAAAAAAAAACCTAAATGTGTAACTTTGCCTCTGAATTACATTTGTTTTCTATTGCTGCATTTTTCTTTGTCAGACTTTCTCCATAGTGTTTTAACTCAGTCCCCTTGTAACTTGTTTTTGTCTCACTGTCGCTCCCTCTCTGCTTCTTCTTCTCCTGCTGTTGATGGGTGTACGAGGGTTCTTGATTAGAACACACACTGCCGAGCTCCCCCTCCATCGCATCATTGCATTTGATTAGCTTCAGCCCCATACCTCCCTTATCACTACCAGCACAACAGGAAGCACAGCACACACACACACACATACAGGTACACATGCATACATATCACAAACTCACTTGCAGACTTATCTGAACTCCATGGTTGCCTCCAAACGTGCACTGGCATATATGACTCTCCCCACACTTGCGCACGCATCTGGTGTGCGTCTGGTTTCGTGGCAGCGGGGTATCAAGTAAAGCCAGCACGGCACTGACAGCTCCGTGTCCCTAATGAAGCATTAATAAACTACAGCACAAAACAGTGGATCAGAGAAGTGGAGCTCCCCACCTGCCTGGAAAGTCTGCTGACTGCCAGAGGGAGAGATGAGGAGGGAGAGGATCACTGTAATCCCCATTCTCCAAAACCCCTCTGCTCCACTTTTCTGGAAGACATCGCAGACAGACAGACATACAAACACCTGCTAAACTACTCCGAACTGCCCTAGTGGTAGTTCTCACTACACTACGTGTCTGCGTAACTGCACTTTTCCACGATAACATGCAAACACACAAGCGCACGGGCTCAGAAGGTGAAAACAATACCACTTAAGCTATAGCTTAGCTTTAGCTCTGTAAGAGACTTCACATATTATAGTTAAGCTGCTACAAAGTGCCACCCAACATGTCAGCAGCTTCTACACTTAACTACAGCCAGGAGTGCAAAAGGATTTGCTTCACAGTTGTTGTTATTCTCAACATTATGCATTAATGCAGTTTGATAGAAAGTTAATTTCCATGCATGCAGAACAATAAAAAGGAAAAAAAAAAGCTTCCAGTTCTCAGAAATGTACACTTCTCAACATGCTCAATTTCAGCTCAGAACGAGTAGAGAAAAATGGCAAATTTGCATTTTTTTTTCTCTTGTACCCTTTTTGCCCACCTTGCATTGATTTTATGTTCCTGCAGCACTGCATAGTTTTCAGTTTGAGAAACACACACCTTAAATGTGGGCAGTGCTAATCAATTATTTGCAAGCACCCGGCTAACTTCTGCATATCCAGCACAGCGCAGCACGTCACAATTAGACAAATTGTTATCCCAATTTGAAATCCACTTGCCGTTAAAAGAGCAAGTTGCAGAGTTGATCAAGTGTTGATTTGTGACGGTGTGTATTCAGAATTTCCCACAGCACATGAATTCGCAATTAGGCACATAGGTAGTTCAGTTACAATGCATCCCACAATGCCAGACAATGCCAGTCCTGTGGTTTAAATGAAGCAAACCTGCTGAGTGCAGAATTTTGAAGGAGGCCTGTCCACACAAATGCTGCATGCTTGTGATTAGAAGAAAGGGGGGGAGCAATTGTTCTGTGAAAGGAGCCAATCAAATCCAGGTCTAGCTGTGATGGACTGACAGGAACGAGTCCATTTTTAGAAAACGCAGTGTCTCAAGTTTAAATAAACCAGAGTTTTGTCTCCTTTAAAAGTCTTTTAAACATTTAAATCTATAAAGCATTATTCTATTAATTGGGCCCCAGGATGTTTGCTTTTCTTTTGGGGTGTCCTCTTGTTCCCTAATCATATGCCATCTCTCACTGTGTTTGTGCTGGAATGCCAGTGCTTTAGTGTCACTTGTCTCTGTGTATCCTTATGGGTTTTTCCCCCTCATTATCCTAGCAGCCCAGACCATGCTGAGATTCACTCTAGCGAGGGAGAGTGATCTAATTGGCAGCAAGGATCATTCTAATTTACTGACTTTTTACCTTTCCTCTTTCTCCTCTTTGCTTTTTTGTTGCCACTTTTCACCTGAGAAATGATTAGAAAATATAAGTAAAAACTCCATGTAGTTTGCTATGGCGAGCATGCTTTTTTCTGTCTTTCTTTTTTTTTTTATTTGAGCTTGTTACACCGATCACATTCGCCCAGGCAATTTGCCTGCTTGTCTGAGTCTGAGAAGGAAAGCTTATCTGCACTAACGCCCCATCGAGGCTGTGCGTCGTATCCAAATCGGCCCCTGTTAGCATTCAAATCAAGCGCCCCCACCTCTCCTTCCTGTTCTACCTAGCTCTCGTGCCCCTTACTATCGCCTCCACCCCTTCTTGCCTGTCAACACGCCAGATTTGCTTGGAGGAAGGGGAGGTTGGGGAGGGAGAGAAAGCCCAGGCTATTATTTAATGAGATCAAGAAGTGCTACGAGGATGCTGTTTACTCTAAGGAAAGGGGGAATCACTGGGTTTCTTTCTCGTCTTTCTCCTACTCTTCTTTAGATGTGACTGCAACCCCTTAACAACCACTATTTTATAGAAGAAGTGAGCATTCTGACAAGGTACGACTTCTTGTCAGAAAACAACTCCCATTCCCAACAGCAGGTCTATCAAAACAACACGCTAAATGGACTAGCACTTATATAGTATGTTTCTAGTCTCACTGACCAAACTACAAGAGCCACATTCACCCATTCATCCATCATACACCAGTGCTACTGTGGGGTTCAGCATCTTATCCAAGGACGCTTCGGGATCGTGTAACAGCTCTTATGAATAGTGAATGACCGACTGTACATCCTGAGCCACAGCTACCTGAAGAAACTTGATTGTACAAGCCCTGGACAAATTGCAGTGTGATTGCTGCGGTCTTCTTTTTGCGGTTTGTGGGATTCTGCTGTGGCTTGTACCTTTTATCAGATGTACAGGAGGGGCTCAAAGTTGAACCTCTGCTCTTGTGACTTTGGGGTAGGTGTGAGCAAAAGAGAAGGGAGAAGGAAACATCCAAGGGCTTATTTCCCACAGCCCACAGCAGTATGAGTGCACCAATTCATGGTTCGTCATGCTTTATCATTATTAGATGACATAAGCTGATGGATCAAATGGGAGTTAAGTCATTCATTATCCTTGGTTATTTGGGTTTTTGTTCTAGCTTATTCAGCTTGCCTTATATGTGTAAAAATGGGGAACAGGATGCTAATGATGAAAGTTGAATAACAGCTGATGCTTTTATCCTGATGCTCAGACTTCAGACTCCACATCTCTTTCCAAAACACTGGAGAAGTTGGATATCAAACTTCCAGATAGGGCTTTACTACCTCAGCATCAGCTCCTCTGAATCGAGTAGAACGTGCCAAAGCCAGACAAACTACTCTCTGATTGCTGGATCATTCTTTGAGCTCACTTACAGCATGTATATTTTCTCAGAGGAGCCCGAGATTGCACCTTCAACCCTACGATTATTAAGCAGGCGAACTCATAGCATATGCTGGGTAGCACAGTAGTTTGTGCATGTGCACTGAAAGTAGCTCGCGTATAATTGCTGCAACTGTGATTTAACATGACCTTTTACCTGCTCCGGCAGATACAACAAGGTTTTTATAGCGGCTCCGTTCCCACAAGTCATCAGCGTTTCATTGTTCATGTGATTAGACACACAGCGGAGGCCAAGCATCACAATTGCTATCTGTTTCGCATGAGCAGCCATTAAGTCATCATCGCCTCACAATGACCTATGATTTCCAGTAATGATTTATGATTTCAGTGAGTCATTTTCTACGAGTCTCTTTTAGTTAGAGATGCAATTACTTGATCGTACTTTATCTTGAAGTTACTTGTAAATTAGAGTCGGTTTCAAAGTTCCTGCTGCGATACAGCTCAAATATAAAATGGGGAGGGGGAAAAAGTGTTCATTAAAGCGCCTAACGCACCAAACCTCAAAAGAACTTGACAGGAAAGAGCAAAAAAAAGAGAAAAAGAAAAGAAAGGAGGGTGGTGGGGATGTGTCATAAAGACGAGGAAGGCGAGGGAGGGGGGGTACGCTTTGATCAGGAGCACTCCTCATAGCTCTCCTGTCTTCTTACACATCCATAATATATCTCTGCACACATTCCAGTCTCTTATTAACAAGGCAGTGCCATTTCATCCCGGAGGCAGGTATTGAATTTTCAAAAAAGGTAGAAAAGAAAGAAGGCAAATTTGAAACACGCTCTGCTCTTGTCTGAGGAGTAAAGAAAAAAACGCACACAAAAAAACAAAGCGAGACACACAGAGTTTGCGATTCAATATATACACTCCCGCTTTAAATTAAATTCATCGATGTTGCTTGTAACAAAAGCGGGGATAATATCAGACATTGGTAAATATTTATTCTAAAAGTGGCGGGCTTAGGAAATGAGAGGGCTGCCGATGCCGCGCTTCTCTCTCATGGGAAAGCATGTTTGTCTGTGACAGTCATAAATATGTATCATGCTGTGAGAAGACAGCGATTGTAATCTCACAGCTGCCTTTTGTTGAGCATATGAGGCCCGAGAAAAGCCCCCGTTGATGGCGCACAAAGGCAAAATTAAAAGTTGCACCTTCTCCTCGGATTGGGGTACGTCGCTCAGCGGCAAGTGGCGTGCTGCTTAATTAGGATGGAAACAAATTCCTCACGAGGGAGGAATACCCCTCTTCCCTGCTCTCACTTGGTCTAATTTATGGAAAGGTAAATATTCAAGGGTCGCTTTTCAGCCGTGCCGATTAAAGCATGCTTGAGCGTAGCGACACAGAATGTGTTGTGAATGCAAAGCTTCTAATCCAATTCACACTACTCTGTGAAATGAAACTTGTTTGTACTAGTAGATAGCTGTGGCAGTGCATCTTTACCCAGGGGTGTCAAGTAGTTCTTCAAACCTCAGAATAACTAGGCAGCGCTTGTAAAAGTGCACCGAAAGCCACTTGAATAAGGTGGCCTGTCATTTGTGATGCACTCCAGTGTACTGTAGCGGCGAGCACTGTGACGTATTAGCGCTTGACAGACGTGCTCTTCAGTGCAAGAGCCCCTTTTGCTTTTGACTAAAGCTTGTTTTTATGTCTGCCCCTTCCTGCAGCTCTGAAGGATCCCTGTACCGAGGTGGCCTGCAGCTACGGCAGCACCTGTGTCCAGTCTTCAGATGGCTTGTCTGCAAAGTGCATGTGCCCCCTCGGCTGCGAGGGCAAGCCCAAGCAAGTAGTGTGTGGTAGTGATGGAAAGGACTACGTGAATGAGTGCGAGCTCCATCAGCATGCCTGCAAGAACAAGAAGAACATTCGTGTGCAGTACCAAGGACACTGCGGTAAGCTCTCGTTGTGTTTTCTGTGTTTCTGTTTTTTGTAACACTGATTTTGAGCACAGGTAATATTGAAGAGTTCCCATCACAGTTTATTTTCTTTCCCAACCCAACTCCGCCCTATTTTGCTGTAGCAGGGAGATGTCCCAGAGTCACACTATCAAATATAAATTGTTGCAAAATATGGAAATACAAAAAAAACCCCTGATAGTATCAAAAATTACATTTCCAATGGTGAAAATGTCATTTTTGTTGAGATTTTTTGTTTTAAATTGTCAGAAAACCTTTTCTTCCCTTTTCACTGTTTCCTACCTCTTCCTCTTGTGTTCCTCTATCACATACCCTGCTTATTTAAGGCACACCTCCACTCTAATTCTCTAATTCATTCAGGTTGCTTTTCCCCACACAGGTTCTCCTACGGTGCAGATTGATGTTTTCTTTAAATAGGTTTTAAGAGCAGTTTTTTGTGTTGTTTTTGGCTCATCCTTGTTCTCATCAGGCAATTGTTGTTTACTCTCAAGGCGCTCGACTATTTAGCTCTTTTTATTCTGTGGCGAGGAAGACGGAGGGAAAGACTACAGATAGTAACTCTGTCTTTTAGCAGCAGGAGCCTCCAGGAGACAGAGCGGGTGGTAGGCAACGAGAGATGGATGTGTTTGTCCACAGGCAGAAGGTTGGTCGTATAAATCCAACGTGAGTCGGCCAAAGTGACCCGGGTTGCACCGTCTCCCCTGGGGACGGCGTCAGCTCAGGGGACTGGTTGGCCCTGATGGTGCTTTAAATCTTCCTGCAGCCATTTCAACTGAGCATTGGCTATTTAAACTTGCTAGCCCGCGCCAGGCAAATGCTGTTGATTTATCTGCACTGCTAGTTTTTACAGAAAACAACCTATTCTTTTTGTAATCACCCCACTTGCTCAGCTAGAGGAAAAGCATGGACTCTAGAAGCTGTTCTTCTCGCTTAATGGGTAGTAATGGTCTTTCTCTCAGATAATGGTCTGGCTGGCGGGTCAGGCACTGCGTCATGCAGAGACGCTGCGTGCATTACGATAAAACCCCTGTTTGCTCAGTTGCAAGTCTCTGCAAGCCTTTGTATTGTGCACACAGAAAACAATCCGAGGCCTGGCCTATGGTCACTCCGCCTCCCACCCCCACGCAGCCAAAGCGCTCCGTCCCTTTTTCTGTCCCAGCATTGTCACTCTTTGTATTGCTGCCAGAGGTCTCTGGAAACCGTTCTCCCTTATTCTCTGTTTCTCATTCTCTTTCTACTCCTTTCCCGATGATAGGGTGTTTCATCCTTGGTGTGTTTTGAATGACTCGCCGGCAGCTTGGCAGTGATTTAATATGTCACGGTGCTACATAAATCCTTTGTCTTCCCACATGCTGAAAGCGTGGCGAGCAGGATAAAGCCTGGGCTCCTGTTTCAAGGAGTAACACCCCCATCACACACATCCACAAACCAATTCCATTATGATCACGGACTGATAGGGCCAAGCGTGCCAGACCAACACTCCCCTGGAAGGAAGGAGGTGCGAGAGAGCAAATCAAACCGATCGTCTCTTCATCTGTTTCCTTGTCTCCCCTTCACATCCAAGGTCCTACTCTGAGCTGCTCTCAGCTGCCGGGCCACTGATAATATCTGTGAAGCAGATATTCCTCTTCTCTTCTCTTCTCAGCTGACATATCATAGCTATAAGACTGTTCGCCGCTAATTAAAAGATGACTTACCAACACTTTATCTAACAGGACTTAAAAAGTTTTCTTTGAAAGGAGTTGCCAGTTTGAACACAATTAATCCAGACTGTGCTGCTTTTTTCTTTTGCCAGTCAAGCGTTGTTCACTTTTTTCCGCAGAACCAAAAATGATCACAGATGTTTTAGATTATGTTCCCTCGGAGTCTAATTACAGTTTTTCACAAATTCTAAGACACATTTCCTGAAACCTTATGGCCTTTTCTCCAAGCTTTAAACACAAGAACCAATTTTCAAACTACTTTCATAAAACCTTTGACTCTTCTAAGAAAAAACACACACACACACACAAAAATGCATGAAAAGCTCAAAACTACACAATATTTTTAGATAATTTGCTGTCAAAAATAATAACACTACTGAGCATTACAGTACAACAGAAATGAGGAAACACAGTCTCAGCTTTCTGGTAATTTCTTGAAGTATCATCAGAAATAGTTCTCCAAACTTCTTGAAGGACATTCAAAGCTCTTCTTTGGATCTTGGTTTGTTTTGTTCTTTGTTTGGCATCATTGTCGTGCTGAAAAATTAAGTTTTTCCAAATCAGATGCTTTCCACGTACATGGTGAATCAAACTCTCACAGTACTTTCCTGTGTTCATAGTTCCATCATTTGTTGTTAAGATCCTCGACGACACTGGATGGAATGTGGCACCAAACCATGACAGAGCCGCCACCATATTTTACAGATACATGTAGAAATTCATTGTTGCACCTTTATCCTGACCTATCTACATATTGACAATGATTTAAACCAAAATTTTTTAGTTTGTTAGTTTGGGTTCACCACTCTGTAGGAGCTTTGGTCCCTGTTTCTGTTGCTTTAGAATTGAGACCATTGAGACTATTTCTGATGAGGCTTCATTGAACAGTGGATGGATCAACTGTTCAATGAAGATCTAGACCGGGGGTAGGCAACTCCAGGCCTCGAGTGCCGGTGTCCTGCAGACTTTAGATCTGTCCTTGATCCACCAGATGATTCAAATTGCTAAATTACCTCCTCAACATGTCTTGAAGTTCTCCGGAGGCCTTGTAACGAACTAATCATTTGATTCAGGTGTGTTGATCCAGGGTGATATCTAAAGCCTGCAGGACACTGGCACTCGAGGCCTGGAGTTGCCTACCCCTGATCCAGACCTTTAGATGGATCAACTAAAGGTCTAGATGCTTTCAGTGCCTCTGTCAGGCCTTTGTTGAAATATTTTTTACGTCTGCTAATTGTTCTTTTGGCCTCCACTTGTCCAGTTTCCTCAATTTCCTAAGGATACATTACACACCATACCAAGGTAATGCCAAGTTTTAGCTAATAAGTCTTTGGTAGTCACCTTTTGGTGCAAAAATACAGCTTTTTTGTGTCAAACCATGTTATCTTTTTTGTAGATTCATTTAGAGTAAAAGAAATGAGAACTAATTATGTGTTTTTGTGACAAATTGACAAACCTTTCAGTCACCCAACACATTCCTATGTTACGCGTTCGGAAACAGGAGGAAACATGAAACCCGTTTGGATTCAATCTACACATATACATTTATTTTACTTTCTCATCATGAATCGCTTTGGAAAACACTATCTAACACGATTGTGGTTAAGGTTAGGGATAAGGTTATGGTTAGGGTTAGGGCTCGAATACACGTCTGGAACGTGCGTTACCACCGGGACCGTCATTCTATTGGATTTCACCCACAACCGGGCGCATGTCATAGGGACACGGAAGGTTACCTTTCGCGTTCCCATTGGACGCCTTGGGACGTGACAAATCGTCGGTATGTTACGTGTCGAGAATGAGAATGTTCTGGTAGACAACACAGGTTAATCCCTGGAGTTAGAAAATGAAACAAAAATGAGTGAAAAAGCAGCCAATGTTCAAAGAAAAAACTCTGGAAGATCTCCAGAAAGCCTGGAGAAGCACTGCTCAAGACCACCGTAAAGAAATTACAAGAGGGTGGTGGTTCAGCTCAGCGAGTTGATCAGGTGACCCGCATGCTACAAGACTAAAGCAGAAGCCTGGGTATTAATCTAACCTGTCTTCTCCTTGTCTTTCTCTTCCAGCTTCTTCTCTTCACTCTGTTATTGCTAAAAAGCCAAACGTGCATTTTTTTTTAAATGACAAAAAAAAGGTCTGGCCCCTTGGAAGCAAAATTGAACAAAAGACTTTTGAACTGGACCGTAATTGTAAGAAGTAAGACTCATAAAAGCAATATTAGCTCTGTGTGTGAAAAATACCAAAGGCGGTAGTTTCTCGAGTAAGTCGTAGCTGGCGATGTATAAATCTCCTACTAGAGGTTTCTTCTATTTGTTTTCATATTGCAGAAACATGGTCTATCACAGCTGCTCAGCAAAGATCATTGAAAATGACTGCTCTAAATTGTGCTCGTTCTTGTAGTCCTCCTCCTCCGCCTCTCAGCTTGTTGCCTTCCATTGTTAGTATCAACCTTCCACTTACCTTTGCTACCTAACATATACAAGTTTCATTACATAATTAGCAGCAACTATTCACATATTTGAGTCACCGTGTTTAAAAAAAAGAAAAACTACATTTCTGCTGTAGCTGTGTTTAATCTCTGCCTCCAGTGGTTAGTATTATGCATCACAGGTGCATCACTGTGGTGAAGTGTGAGAATTTCAGATTCAGAGAAAAGATTAAACGAGATCTGCAAATTGTGTCTAACTAGGTGAAAACTGTTCTGTCATTTATTCGATAAATGGAAGTTTGATAGCATGAATCGGAGAATGGGATTCTGTGCTTTAGCAAAAGTGACAAACTGTAATTCCTTCCCTGTCGTATTGTACTGTATGATATGCTGTACTGCAGTACACATTCTTCACTCTTTCTCCACAGATCCGTGCAAAAACGTTTTGAACTGCCGCGTGGAGCCTCTCACCCGCCAGCCACTGAAATTTGTGCCACTCGAGTTGTGCCCCCTAAGCGATGAGCCTCTGTGTGCCAGTGATGGCCGGACGTACCCCAGTGAGTGCGCTATGAGGGCGACGGGCATCCAGAAAGGCGTCACGCTCAGAAAGATCCATGCAGGACAGTGCACAACGCTGGGTAAGGCCGAAGCTTGTTGTCTTTAAAGTGTGCAACCCTTTCAATACAGATCCCAGAACATCTTGGAAATACATTTAGTGATGCAAGGGATAAAATTACTCAAATGCCATGACTTATATAAAGGATTCTTTTATGCTGCGTGAAACAGAGATTTAGTAGACCTTGCCCTTCTCTCCCCGTTAATAATCTAAAAAAAATGCAACATAATAAGATGAGATGAATTCAAATATTGTAATTTATCTGCGTGCAGGTATAACAGGGAGTAGCCATTTGTCTGTCTAGGTCAGAATTGTTGAACATAAGGCTCCGGGCTCTGAATCTGTCCCGCAAAGACTTCAATCTGGCTCACAGTTTCTGGTTTTGGAAAATGTGAAGGAGGGCATAGATTCTGGATTTTTTAATGAATTTTAATAGTTTTTACTTTAGCTTTTCTTGCTCACAGAGACCTCCCCCACGGCCAAAGGTTTGTATTCTTTCACTATGAGCTATAGAAAGTTCAGTTTCTACATTTCTTTCATTTCTACAGCAGCATTTATTTATCGTGTAGAAAAAGTAAGAGAAACTCTTAAAGTTGAAGTTTCATATATTAAGAAATCTCCTGCATTAAATGTGTAATTAAATGAAAGGGCAGTTTCACTGGTCCGGCCCACTTAAGATCAAAACTGAGTGCATGTAGAATGAGTCAGACATCCCTGCTTTTGGTCTTTTGTTATTTGACTTATCCAAATTTCTGTTTCGTGGTATTTGTAAAATTCAACAATATAATATCTTTCTATATTGGTATGTGACTAAGCAGAAGCTCACTTAAGTCTCATTTGTAGTCTGTTGTAGGCTGACCAATCGTATTTGAGCAGCCTTGACACGGTGTCTTAAAAAGAGCAGACTTGCTGAAGATCAGGGGTGGGCAACTCCAGGCCTCAAGGGCCGGTGTCCTGCAGGTTTTAGATATCACCCTGGGTCAACACACCAGAATCACATGATTAGTTCACTACCAGGCCTCTGGAGAACTTCAGGACATGTTGAGGAGGTCATTTAGCCATTTAAATCAGCTGTGTTGGTTCAAGGACACATCTAAAACCTGCAGGACACCAGCTCTTGAGGCCTGGAGTTGCCCACCCCGCATCTACAGCAGGTTCTAGCAGTAGGAAAAGTGACATAAATTTAAATGTCTTGTGTATCTACTGATATTTCAAGACTTTACTTTACTTACTACACAACTGTCTGCTTGATTTCAGAATCTGCATGATGGGAAACTTTGTTTGCAAATGTATTACAAGGGCCAACTAATATTAATAGTGAAGTCTGTGTTTCAGTCTGGACAAACCACTCTATTGAAACCCCAGCAAGAAAAAGGACAACAAGGAAAGCAGCCAGTGAAAATGTTTGGCTTGTCGGGGTTATATATGCGTGGTATATATGGTATCAGTGAAACCTTGCTATCGTATTACCATATATTATGCAAGAATTGAAATACTTTCAGCCAATGTTTTAACACATACAGGTAGACTAGCATCAAAATCAAACTTTAAAGCTGTGTTCCAGAGAGATAAATTACTGCCGGGTCTCGGGGTCTGTATTATATCCATGCTAGCACTAGCCTCCTCCAGCCTGATAAGAGCCCCCAGGGCTGTTATCTGTGCTATTACAACATGAGGTTTAGGCCGTAGTCAACAAAGAGCTGTCAGCCTTTACTGTATGTCTGATAGCCATCGGAGGAAATCCAATTTTCCTGGTGTGTTGTTACTGAAGTCCCACAAAGCTACAGCTCTACGGGTTTACAGCAGTAATGTGCGGAGACCCCCACCCATGTATTAAAACCCCCTGACAACACCAAGGACAGATCACCGCAGGACGTCTTTTGGTATGGTCAGCAACGGAGGCTGATACAGCCTGGTTCTTCTCTCTGCTCCACTTGACAGGCCGATGTTAGCGTCAGGGCTTAAAATTGCCCAAATCCCAGCCTAAGTAGCGTTGTGTGTGCTGTATGAGAGTGTGTGTGCATGCAGACATGTTCATGCATGTGAGCAATGGGATGGACTTTTTTTTTCTTCCTTTTTTCCTCCCTCTCTTTCTGCTGTGCCTTTTCAAATGAAAGAATAATTCAATTTGAAACAGAGATCCATGAAATCATATCCCTAAGCAAATTACAAATTGGTAACTAATGAAAATGGCCATTTCGACTTGTAACCATGACATTGCACATCCTTGTACCCCTTTCAGTCTGATACAGCGCCGATGTAATTAAGTGTGGCATGACAGGCTTTTAAAGAGAAGAGAAGAAGGAATTGAATTGGTGTACAAATTTGATCCACTGATCAGGAATGGAATAAATCCAAGTGCCTCCAGAACAGAGGCTTGCCTCAAATTGAATTTTCTCACTTCAGTGGCAAATTTGCCATTTCACATTACCAGTATTTCGCTTTTTCTTAATTTCCATAGTAGATTTCTGCTTAGTGAGTCAAAATGGTATGACTTTAATAGTTTAGACTTAAACATGACCCTAAAATGAAATTCATGATTATTCTTTTTGTTAAAGTTTTTGCAAAACTTTATTATTAAAGTTAGAGGGGAGCACAGGCATGCTGTCGAGTAAGGTTTTGGGGGGTATTTGCAGTCTTATTAGGTTTCCCTTCATAGTGCAGGCTACTAGATTTGCTTATTTTTTGCTAGCGGCAAACCAGAAAACTAAATGGAAATGGAAAAAACAGGCCGTTTTTTTCTTTTTAAATATCATTTTTTGGGGGGCATTTTAGCCTTTATTTGATAGTAGAGAGCTGAAGATAAACAGGAAAGTTGAGGGAGAGAGAAGGGATGTGCAGCAAAGGGCCTCAGGTCAGTCTTGAACTCGTGCTGCTGCGCTCTAGCCGTGTAACATATGGTCACCCACTCACCCACTGAGCTAAACTGGCTCCCAAACAAGCTTTTAAACTGCAGCGAAAGCTATAACTATTATAAAAAAATATGTCTAATAACTCCTCTGGTACTCACTCTCATTCATCCAGCCACTACTCTTGGCTTTAGCTATCATTTCTAGTCGATTACTCCCTGTAAAATGTAATGTGAACTTACTTTGTGGACAGTTTTGTGGCCTAATGTGCGTAGAACAGATAACCTGATGTGACAGATGGTTTGTTGCACAGAACCATCTGGGAAGCAATCCTTGTTTGTTATAGGGAAGAAAACAGCACAAAAAATACACAGCGGATGACGAGATGAACCTTCTGTATGTCAGTGTCTAGTTCAGGCGAACGTCAACCAGTCACATCAACAAACCGCAGCTAGAATCACAGTAACTTTGTAAGAACGTCTTCTTCTTGCTCATACAAAGCTGATTGGTTCAAACCACTGCAGTCACCTGGCAAGACTGGGTCTTTTGTGATTGTGTCTTTTAAGAATCCAGCATCCAAGAAAGGTTATGTATCAAATTAAGCATCAAATAATCTGCTTGACAGGAACAAATGTGGTCCGACTTCTTTTTAAGCACTACTGCCTAAACAGTGGTGTGTTGGCTGATCTGAGCATGTCATTTCCAGTCTATAGAATAAATGTATGTTCCAGCGTGTGTTGTTTGTCAGAGATTGACAGCTAACATGGGCCTTCTGCAGATATACTGGAAGTATTGGCAAATAGGGTGCTGCAATCATTTTTATATATGCTGTAGAAAAAGATGCTTGGTGTAAGGACAAAATGCAATCATCACAGACTTTGCCCAACCCACTTTGTGCAGCACATGTAGCATGCCGGCTAATATATGAATCTCTGATGTGTTTCTTTCATGAATTTCTGCAAAAGCCTCTGCTAACATCACCTATCTCCATAAACAACAGTAAACATTCATATAATTACTACATGGATGATTTATAGCCTGGTTTATGTCCTTATGGTTGTATCAGCAAGTTAACACAGCAGGAAGAACAACAGGTTGACACTTCTCTAGCTTCAATTTTTTGTTGTTGTTATGTTTGCTAAGTACCTCTTCAGTGCTTTCATCTGTGATGATCAGTCTGTCATGCTGTTACAAAATTGGCAGTTGGAAACTAAAAAGCCTAATCAGTCTCTGTACACATTAAAGGAAAAAAATGAATAAATGAGTGAAAGCAGATGTTCACACATAGAGCAAAAAAGGGTCACTGAATGGTGGGTCTGTAAGGGGGGAAGGGTTAAAGTAGGGTTATCCCCTGTACAATCCAAAGAAGCTGCATTGTTTTGTTTTTCTTGCAGACGAATGCAAGGACTGTCCCTTCTATGGTGTGTGTCTGGTGGAACAGCTGAGTGCCCGCTGCTCTTGTGATCCCATCGAGTGTGACGGCACCTACAAGCCTCTGTGTGGGAAGGATGGTAACACATACACCAATGACTGTATGCGACGCAAGGCGGAGTGCCTGAGCAAGACCCCCATCGCCACCAAGCACCTAGGACCCTGTGGTGAGTAGAGCTGGAGACTAGGAAAGGGTGGGTGGTGACCTGGTGGTTGGGATTCCTCCTTCTTTGGCTTTCGCACAAACCAGTGCTGAATCCCTGTCTTGGTGTGTCTTTCTCTGTGTATTTGTAATCCAATTTCAGTCTGTTTTTCCTGCTGAGGAGAGTCTAGGCTGATGGTACGTTCGTCTGTACTTAAAACTTTCCTGAAAAGTATCTGAAACGGTTGGGTGATGTCCTCTGAGTGGGGGAGGGGTGGGGTGTACATTCAGAAAGGATGGGTGTGCCAAAAAACAAAAACGGTGCCTTCAATTCGTCACCCATTCACCTCCCATCCATCTCCTCACCCCTGTCACGCTTCATCCCAGCATCTCAAACAGACAACCAAAATGAAACGCCACCTTCATGTTTCATTCATCCGCCCTCCGTCTTCTACTCCTTCACTGGTGCCAGTCTTCCACTTCAGTGGCTTTTGTCGTTTTTTCCTCCCTTGTCTTTGTCTTTTTGTCTTGTGTGCTCTTCTTGCATAAAAAAAGCTATTCTTTCTTGTTTCAGTGCGTCAGTCAGTCTGTCTGTCTATGTCCATTTGGCCGGCTTCCCGGTTGTCTGGCTGCAGGTGGCAAGTGGGGTCACCCAGTGGGCGACCTCATCAAGCGGATTCTCAGGGGTGAAGCCCTTCCCCTCGCTCCGTGCGGACCTAACAGGAGGGGTCTTGTACTGCTGTCTTTTTCCTCTCACTCTTTCTGTCTCTCTGTGTGTCTTTGTGGCATTAATGTCTTTTCCTTCTGTTTACCCTCCAGCAAAGGTGTGATCCCTGAGGTTGGAGAAGTCTCCCTCTCTCCTCTCTGTGTTTTATTTTCAACCTAACCTGCCTAACCGATGCATACCTCTGATTAATATCCTATTGCATGTTCAAAGTGCACGCCAGATCCCAACCTAACAGCTTCCCAAACAATCCCCCCCCCCGCTCCATCAATCAGGATTGTGTCGTAAAAAGCTTGCAACAATGCACCAAACCACGTGTAAGCATGATTCCTGCAGTAGGGCTGGAGTTCAGCTGCATTTTAATGAAACATTTTATATCCTACAAGGTCTTGAAAATACGATCATTCAGGTATGTGAGGATTTAAAATTCATTTCTGGATTGAACAGAAACCCAGTGAAGGGCTGAAGTATATGGTAGCACTAGTAGTAGTTCTACTAGTAGTAGTAGTAATTATAGTTTAATCATATTTTACACAGCTTTTTTTAGAATGTGTTATTTAGCTAGAAAATTAAAATTGTGTGCAAATCTGCATTTATGTCTTCTAGAACTGATGTTGCTAAATCAGAAAAATGAAGCCACTCGATTTTGCTTTGGTATAGACACTGTCTAGCGGAGCGCATGTTAATTACGCAGAGAACATCCTTAGTGAAAACATTAAAAGACTGAGGTCAGGGTGGCTGTATGTGTAGGTAACACAAGAGGTTTCTCCTGTTGTACATCAGCTTCTTAACGGTCAACACCATTGCCACAACCCTGCCTATCCTTAACCATCCCCTTCACTTTAGTTTACTTGCTATAATTTCTCTGTTAAGCTTAAACCGTCTCACGGTGGCACAGATATTGTGAAAAATAAATGATTTTCAAAACATTAAACACTGTAATTGAACAAAATCCGATTTAATGCGGAGCTGCCCCATATCAACATTCTTGCTGGTGAAAGTCTGCCAGCTGAATGTATTGTGAATTGCTCTTTGTTAATAAAAGAAGAATGAAGAGATTTGTTAGCCTCTAAGCTTAGTGAGCCAACCTTAAGCTGCACACACTTCATTCAAGGTTCGGTGTGTAAAGCAGGTTGGCAGGATTTCAACCGATATCATAAGATGTTCAAGGCCCATTCTGTTCTCGGCACTGACACGCTCTGTCTAGCGTGTTTCCTCGTGTTAAAGGGCTGATTTAAAGGGTTGATTCACCCAAATTAAGATGACATCTGTTTTAAAGCTGTAGCGCAGAATGCACCAATATTTTTAATCATGTGTCATTTACGTATCCGAGTGTCTCTGTGATCATTTTTAGAGATGATTTGAAGACCTCGTCTTGAGTTAATCTTTTTCAGAGTCAGGGTTTTTTTTTTTTTTGCTCTTTCCCATCACAACGCTGATAGCCCAGCATGCGTGATAAAGCTGGAGTAATCTGCTCATGCTTTTCGGTGTGACATTACCTCAAACAAGAAATCCGCCCAACAGACGCGTTGTGTAATCACGTTCAGAGTTGCTGTCCGCATTTTTATTGTTGTTGCGACAGAGGCCGATAAAACGAGAGAAATCCGTCCATCCTCTAGGCACTGGGGTGAAGCTGAATACCAAAGTTATCTCCAGTCGTCAGCGTCAGGAGACACCAAAACTCATTTGCATTATTCGGCCGTCTGAGCTGTGAATAAATTAAATAGTGGAAATGGCAGCGCGAGCGCTTATATATTTTGCTCTGTTTCATTATTTCTGGCAAATGCTGCCTCAGTTCAGCCCCTCCCCTCCCTCGTTTGTTTCGCTCTTTTTTTTTTCTCCCTCCTCGCTCTTCATCCTTTCCTCCCTTCCACTGCGCATCGCAGCCGTCAGCGGATGGTACTATGTTTCTTTAATGCATTTTTATTGACATTTGCATATTTTTCAAAACACAGCGCCACAAACGCCACCGCCCCCCGATACGGTTTTAATTAAACATCAAAAGAGGCAAGCCTAGGTGCCCACTGAGACTGTTGGTTTAGTCAGACAGATGATATGCATGCAAGGAGTGTGTGTGTGTGTGTGTGTGTGTGTGTGTGTGTGTGTGTGTGTGTGTGTGTGTGTGTGTGTGTGTGTGTGTGTGTGTGTGTGTGTGTGTGTGTGTGTGTGTGTGTGTGTGTCGGTGTTTCCATGTGTTTAATCACATTAGAACTCTCACTCTTAATTTTTCTTTTTCTTTCTTTCTTAAATGAAACTATATTCAACCTTGTAGCGTGTAGATCTCTCACTGTAAACCAAAAAAGATTCACCTGACAGATGCACATAATTTAAGGATGTGAGCATCTTCCGAACTGACTTCCAAAGCACTGAGTTCTCTTAAGAATCAATCGATAGCCTATCAGAACGCACATGCCAACACACTTGCAGCCATGACAGTACTGTCAAAGGTCAAATCAGAATGAGAGCTGTGTCAAACAGTCCCACGCACTCAGTTGCCCACCATGTCAAGATTATAGGCAAAGTTTCATGTATCTGATCAATTAAATGAGTGGTATTTAATAATTTTTGAGCTTTTTCATTTCATTCTCTTGTTTCACTGGTTGAGTGGTGGGTTAGGTGGAGTGATCGATCACTCTGCCAGCTGTCAAACGGATGAAATTCTCCAGTTTTGACACAGTCATAAATCTCTTCTCATGTGGGTGACAGCCCTTAATGTCACCCCTCCCCTGCCGGTACTCACCCCCACAATGGATTGTGCTGTAAAGAAACCCAACATGTCTATAACGTCCTGACGGCTGTCCTCCCTAGGGGGGAAAAACCCCCAAATTGATTGATATCCAAACCTTCAATTTAGAGATGAAGACACCACGTGACGTTTAGCTGATTTACTTAAGTCCAGACAGAGTCACAAATCTTCCAGAGGTCTGTAAACACGCGAATGACTTTTGCTGGAAATGAATCAGAGTAGACTGCTGGGAAGGAGGACGGACAGGTCAGCAGCCTTGGTTTCTAAGATGGAAACATAAGAGTCGTTTGGCACCAACAGAGGAAAAGATCTATCAACTTTTAAAGAGGTTCAATTATTTACTGGACTTTGTGTGACTTATTCATAGACCAGGTTGCTGTTCTACAGTACACACACACAGTTTTAATAGCAGGTTAAAACATAATTGCAACCCCGACGTGCAGTCGAACTTGCCTTCATCCGACGTTTGAATAAAATGCAAGAAAATGTCTGCAGTGGTTAATTTGAGATTGATTGTAAATCTCCACAGATGGCCTCTGTTAAGTGTTTCACACTACACAAGAATATTTTTAGGCTAATGCAAAGAAATCCTGTTTTTCTTCCCCTCTGTCAGCACAGCAGGCTATCAGCAGAAACTAAGCAAGGAAGTGTGCATGTAGCGTGGTCTGTTGCAGAAATGTTCTTGTATTTTCAGCTATATTTAGAGCACCGAGCAATGATGGGAGACTCTTTGATGTTTGAGTCTATTGTATTCTGATTCTATAAAATTTCCCCATTGATAAAAGTGATGTGAAATAACAGAGCAACTTAAAGTGCTAGCTCCTGTATTTACGAAGTATATTTGCTATGCCTTTCTGCCAAAAAAGACACTGAGTCAATCTGAAGCTGAAAACCAAAAAAGCAACACGAGACAGCCCATTAATTGGAAGGAAGTATCTTTTCAACAACTTTTTTTCCCCACATAAATGATTGTGCTTGTTAAAATGCCTTTAAAAAAAGGAATCTATTTATTTGATATGAGGGAACCAGACTGTGTGTAAAATTAATTACTTTTGCAGTGAAAATGCATAATTAAATCTTTGCCTTCTCTCCTCTATCTTGGCCCAAAGTTGCGCTGCAGCTTACTTCCTGCCCAGCGGGCATGCTATTTTGGTGCATATTCAGTAGTAATCAATGGAAAAGACTACAGGAGTGCATAGCTGCTCACCACAGGTCCCTGGAGCCCGTTCATGTACTAGCCTCACGTCTGGTATTAACAGAATACGAAGTAGAGAGGGCCCTCTGAATTGGTGGTTATGTTGTTCATAAAACAAAAATACAAGCAGCAGTGTTGCTTTTTAGCACATAAAGGAGAATGATTCAGTAAAATCAGTAACACAAGGCAGCCTATTAGAAACACACGCACACATAAACAAGGAGTGAACAAATGAAGGAGCTGGTTTTGAGGACACAAAATCTTTATCCGCGGCTCTTTTGTCATTTCGTGTGTACACAGCTGTGTGCGAGAGAGCGAGCGAGCGCAATCACAAGTGCAGAAAAGCTCACGCAAGTGCAAGTTGCTTGAAATGTGTTGCCTGTCGCCTCTGGAGGTTAACACAAAATCACTCAGTGGAAGACACATTGTCATTGACAAAGAGCTCTGCAAAGCAGGAAAGAAAAAAATCTGTCACCTTAGGTGTCAAGACTTTGTGCAGAATATTTTATCATTTGCATGTTTATTTGATGAGCATCTCCCCCCTGCGCGTTTGTGATTGGACTAACAAACAGTCGCGAAGCCTGAGTGTGTAAGTCAGCCTGAGATCACCAGTGCTGTTATTGCTAATCAAGTTAATTAGAGGAAGTGCCGCGGGAGCCTGATTGACGGCAGCTAGGGACCGCCGGTCCACTTACTGCGGCCCGCAGGCTGTCATTGAGCAGAAATTGCAGAGAAATGTGGGTCAACGGGGTGTCAGGAGTGACTTGAGGCGGGCTTGGTGTTCCGTTGGGGTGTGATCAGCCATGCAGTTCTTTCAATTTCAACAGTTTTCTTTTCATTTTTTAAAAAATGTCTTCCTAGGCCTTCCTCGTGCTGTAGCTCCTGATTTGATCGGAGATGCAGTAAGTGAAGCGAACTGATGTGCCGTTTTTTCTTTACTTTTTTAAACTTCCTGCAACATACACACCCTAATGACTAGATCACCACCTTTTTTGGATTAGACCAACAATATTTGCGTATCATCTCATCTCTGACGGATATATCTCAAAAGATCAGGGGATGCCAGCTTGTGTCCCCTCCCCGTGTTATTTTTGCTCGTCTCTATTTTGAAGAGCAACACATTCTTAGTTGTACAAGCACAAAGAGGCTTCGACTCACCTCCTGCCTGTGATAAGTATTCAGTGGTAGACAGACACAGCCTGCGGGTATGCCTTTTGCTGTATGCTAATATAGCCTTTTCTCTGCACCTCCCTCTCCCTCGACTAATATGATACATAAATGTTTTTAATGTGAGGGAGGTAAAGGGAGTCGGATCAAAGCCCTGGCAGTGGAGACACACAGAAGGCGGGATTTTGCTGCAGATTGGCTGCACCCTATTGGAATCCTGTGTTGTAATGGGTTGCAGTTGTAGGTGATTATTCCTGCCAGTTGGCCACTGCAAGCATCACCTGGATTACACTGATTCACTGCCCTGCATAATATAGGGAATGATTTGGAATTGCACACAGACCCGAGGGGGGAAAAGTCCAATTAACATATGTATGAGCTGAGCGGAGATGGGAGGAAACGCTCGCCAAAATAATCTCCCAGCATTTCAGCGACATGTTACGGTGGGGTTAACAGTGTGGGCCCGCTGACTGCAGCAGCCACAGTCACAGCTGAGTCTGACCGGAGCGCGCCGTGCCATCGCGCAACCTAACAAGGAGCCGTTAAGCTTTATAAGCAGCACTGTGGTGTCCTTGGCACTTTATCTGTCATATAACTCCACTAAGTGAGCAATAATAAGACTTCAGGCAGACAGGTAAGCAATCAGGGAATCAGAGGAACGTGTCCTCTCAATATTTGACGTGGTCTGCTAGTGACACTGTGGCCTAACCCGAAGCAATCCCCTCCTGAGTCCTGAAGTGGAGGCATGCTATTAAAATACCGCACTAATTAAAATGGATAAATTTACATGCCTCCTAGCAGGAGAGGATACAGACTGAGGCGACACCCGGAATGTAAAGTCCTGTCAGCCGGTGTGGTAGTACAGAAACAGAGCAGATTACACACTAGCAGAGCTGAATCCTTGATTGGAGAATAGAGAGAGGGAAAAGTATTCGTGCCTTTTTTCTTCTCCTTCCACTTTTCTCTATCCATGAGAGACAATTCACTGCACCTGCTCAGCCACTAAAACAATGCCTTGGCTACTGTGCTATGTGTTTGGCACCTCCCATCTAACTGTCAAGCTAATTTTCGTGCATAAAACAGAACACTTTAAAGCCAGAAACTATAGTGTATTCTGGACTTGCCTGAAAGAAGGACTGATACATGCATGAAGAGATGGATTTTTCTATTTGGGAGAAGACCAGAGAGCGAAAGAGAGCTGGAAAAGGCTTGTGAGCGACCAAGCTTAGGCCCGCCATTTCAAAGCTTCTCCCTGCATCCAAGGGAAAGTAAAAAGACAGCTTCAGTTCTTTTTTTAACTGTGTCACAAGATTCTTTTTACACTTGGGGAGATTGTCTTTTTTTTCACCCTCGTATATTGTCTCCAGTTAATAAATCAGGCAGAAATTTTGCCCCCCAGAGGTGGAGGATGATAAAAAAAATAGTTTTGGAGGGGAATTCTTTCATCTTTTTTATGAGTGTGAAACAAAGAGAATGGGAGACAAAGGCCTTATCGGAGGCTGCAGTTGTGTTTTAGGAGCCCGTCCTTGGGAAGTGGGCTGGTGAACTTTAATGCAGGCCAAGGTTGTACAGTTAAGCTCGGATCACAAGCGTACAACGGTTACACGCACTTGGAGACACACACACACAGACACAAGGCGTTGAAATGAGATCACAGGGAATCAATTGTTTTTGAAGCGGCACCGAATTAAGCGGCATTGAGCAGCTTTCATATTTATGTGGCACCTCCGAGCTCTTTTGAAAAGCCAGCTCGCCTTCCCAACGCAGAAATCAATAACGGTGTTTCACCCTTTAATCTGAAACACTCACCCTCGGAAATGAGAGCGCCCGCGCCCGCGCTCGAGATCGGGAAAGATTTGCTCAATTACAGTTGTGGGAAAACAGTAGGCGGTCGTGGACAAACTATGTTACATCTGCTCTCATTTTTATTTTAATATCTGCAGTTCAGCTCAGGAGTGATCATAATTCAGACAGATGAGCCAAATGATCTGTCTTATGTAGATAACACTGATCTTTATCCCACATACCCCCTTTCTTTCATCAGAGTGCAACAAGCTAATTGCCACCGTCTGCGTTATCAGTTGATAATTTCCCCCCTCGTGTTAGCGCTACGAGTTGAGGCTCAGCTGAACATCCCTGAGCTGATAAATGAATCATGGGGCTTCGCACATGCCAAGTCAGCCCCCCACCCACAACACCCCCGTGTTACTATCTAATCCCATAATGGTCTCAATAATGATGGAGCCATGGGTGGCGTCATTACAAAGGGCAGTTTCCATGACAGCACCTCTACTCATCTAACCAAAGCTCACAAGAAAGGTGGCGCAGAAGGAGGAAGCAAGTTTTGTTTCGCTTTGGTTGTGAAACGGCACCACTTTCCATTTCAACCACGGCTTCTCATCAGAAACTATTTGATGCCTCCGTCTGCGTTTTCCTCTAATCTGCAGACACACCACATTTAGCAGAGGGATCCGTTCCTCATGCGTGAAACTTTCTAAATGAAAACCACTACGGTGCCAGGCTATCATCTTTCGCTCGCTCTCGATACCGGAGTGTGCACCATCCCACCTAAGGCTTCAATCTTCCAACCGTCGGGCTGAGCCGGCAGCGCTCGCGCACGCATGCCGGCGCCCCCGACTCAGAGAGCACACGATGCCATATAATATTTTCCCTGGTACATAAAGCTTTAAAGAAGTGATGGGATGGGAGGCTGTGATCAAAGCGTTGTTCACGCCCATTTTTTTTCGTCAGGTTTTCACTCTGTTCTGATCAAGTCAGGTTTTATCGGCCCTGGCCTACACCCATCTGCCGCTACCAGAACCATGGGTACAAAATCCTGTCCTCGTTTTAATGAAGTCATGCTGGAGTTAGCGTGTGAGGAGAAAAGACTGAGGCAGACACCTCTCTCTGATGTTCACATTTCATATCTGCCTCTGCCCAGGAGCTTGCCTTTTTTGAATTATTAAGCAGAGGGCTCTTTCTTCTTTTCGCCTATTTCTTTCTCTTTTTAATTCTCTCACTCTCTCAAAAAGCAAACTCTATCCCTGGTGCTCTTCCTTTTCTTGCTCCTGCATGTCAGTTCAACCAGCTTTGGCTGAAGCAATGGCTCTCACTGAGATGCAAATGGCAGCCTTTGAAGGGGCACACTGGGAACGTCAATTAATCCAGGCGTTTACGCGCAGGGAAAAAAAAAAAGGCAGTGCAACCATTGTTCGTAGGCTGTTTCATCTCTATTGTGCTACAGGGACATGTTTTTATCCACTGTCCTCGTGCCTCTGGATTCCGTGGACTCTTCAAAGATTCAGGACACATCAGGATAGGTACAAAGGCAAGGAAATGACATAGGAAACTAAGGAAGTTGAGGTGACACAGGACTAGGGCTGCATTGCATATTCCATCATATCTCTGTTTCTCCCTAAACCCTTTCTAACACAAAAACCAGCGCTTCTATTTGTAGCGATATTCTAACTTACCTCACTATCACCTGTGCTCTTTTGCAACCCCAGACTTCTCTCCAACCTCAACTTTATATTCTCCCCGACCACTAAGGCTGTACTGTTTGCTACCATGCCTCTAACTGTGATCTCTGTCTCTTGGGTGGTCGGCCTTCAGATCTCAACATACCGAGCCCGTGCTTGCATGTAGCGTGCAGTCACGGGGCAGAGTGTGTGGTCAAGAACAACGAAGCGGTGTGCGAGTGTTCCGAAGCCTGCCCGCAAACGTCCGACCCCGTGTGCGGATCCGACGGCCAGACCTACGGCAGCCCCTGCGAGATGCGATTGATGGGTTGTGCGCTGCAGAAGGAAATCAGCATCCAACACAAAGGACCCTGCGGTGAGTACTCACTGTCACAAAACCCAAATATAAAAGTGCTTGCATCTCAGTAATGAATTTCAAATTAGCGTCATGCTCGTACGGTCACATTGCCCCATGCAGTCAGCTATAGTGAGGAGACATGACTGTGAAATGCTGTGAATCATAGCTTACAGACATGGAAGGATCTCGGAATATGATTTAGCAAATTAATTAATAGCACCACAATGCGGAGAGGCAAAATTATAATCCACAGACGTTAACAATTAACACACATAACTTTATATTCATGTGTGACCCCACTGGGAGCCGTTTCAAATCCAGCAAAGGCAAATCAATACTTAACACACTGATGAATTTCATGATCCCTTGTCCGTTACTCTTTATCTGTTCCTCTGTGCTCATCATCAGCCCTTCTATAGCAACACCACAACTCCAATTTGCCTGTTTTGACCTTTAAGTGAAGATGCACTTTGCTTTTGATGAAACAGAGCGCGGTGCATATTTTTCTGTAATTGGCTACATGAGTCACTTGGCTTTGTCTTTCACTGCCGGAGTATCAGCTAGTCATTAGTATACCAGCGACAGTGGAGCTTCAAGTGGTAAAAATATCTCTATACCCACTATGCTGGCACACAGCCATATGGACAGGTTTTTGCAGCTTGGTAAAGCCACTCAGTGAGTACTCCGTGGCATAATGCCATTTTGCAACGCCAATTTTCCCATGGACTCTAATTGGTTATTGAGTATTCTTGCTTGTCTACAATCAAGTCATTCACTTTTTACTCAAACTGGGCAGAAGTACAGTGGCTGTTAGCCCCATGGCCAGACTGTCTGTGTAACTCAATTTTAATGCAATAGATTTTTTTTCCTGCATATTTTGACGACAGCAAAAGTCTGTTGGCCTCTGCAGTACTGTATTTGTGGATGAGATGAGCAGTTTCAAACATGATGAGTGCAGCACAATCAGTTTGCTCTTCGTGATCTAAAGTGTGAAAAGATTTTATGGTTGTTACTTATTTATTTATTTTATTTTTTGCACAAAGGAACCAAAGTCTTTTAACAGAGCTTGTTTTTTTAGAGTTTTATACTTAGAATGACAGAGTTAGTTCCTGGAGAGTTGCTATGTGGACTCTCTGCCTGCCTGTGTACTACATCTGTCATCCTCCCCTCCCAGCTTTCTCTTAATTGAACTCCAGCGTGTAAGGATGTATGCCGCAGAGAAACAGATCTAAAGCAGTGTTCAGTTGGTGGGCAGGCACGTCAGTGCCACACCACAGGTAGACGGCTCGGAGTCCCTCCGCGGTAATGAATAGTCTTTATTTTAAAAAGCGAGAGGCAGGACGAGCTGGCGGGGCTGAGGGACTCTGTGTGTAATCCAGCACTATGGATGGTTCTTGGCTCCCAGAGGAACAGGCCTGCGTCAGCGCAATGGTGCCATAAAAATGCTGAGGCATTGGCTTGCCAAGCGCGAGCCAGCCGAGAAATGATGGCGATGATAATGTGGGTTATTTCTGGGCTGTTTGCACAGCTTTACTGGGCTTTTATTCAGCACCATAACAACTGACTGACTTAAGCTATTATCTCACCTAATTATCACCAGCTATTCCCTTCACTAATATACTATACAGGTTCACGAGGCAGAAAAGGAGCGAAACAATATGTGCTGCCTTCAGGTGGAGTCGGAAGAATAGGAATTAAGTGTTAAAGATATATGCACAAAAAGAAGGTGAATAAAATGAGAATGTCTGACCTTTGCACTGCAGAAGAGCAGCAGCACTGGTGATAATTAGGCTTACAAAATATACAGACTGTGCAAAAGTCTCGAGCCCCCCCTCATTTCTTTAGATTTTATTTCCAAGGAGCCAGACCTTCTTATATATGTGTTTTTTCTTTGTCAGTAATTCTCCAGAAGCTCTTTCGTCATTTTTATTTGGACATTGGCTGTTTTTTCACACATTTTCAGTCCATATCTTGTTCCTGACCATTTTCAGTTAAGTGTTTTTTGCTTGTTAAGCCACTTTACACTGCTATGATTTACTCAATTTCATACCAAAAAAGCAATTACCTAAGAGTTATTATCTGACAGCTTTAACAACAAAAGAATAATTGGCAGGATTAAACAACTACAGTAGATCAATTGTAGCTAAAAGTCATGTCCTTAAGAAATAGGAAAACAATAAGGAGACATAGGAAACGATCCAAGATGCATCTGGACCTTCAGCTAATGCTCACCAAACCTTCATCAGAAATAGTCCCAGTGGAAGAGTGGCCATCAAGAAGCCATCTTTAAGTGAGGTAAACAGCGAGAAAAGGCTGAGATATGCCAAATTAAACAGGAGTTGGACTGAAAAGTGGCAACGGGTCTTATACATCAGGATATACATCACTGTACTGTACAGAGGAGGTCAGTAGAGAGGTGGGTGTCTACATTCATCTGTAAAACATGATGTAACCTCTCTAAACGAAATGCCAGTGTAACTGCCAGTAAAAGCATACCTGGAAAGAAAAGAAAACCCACAGTGGAACACTATCAGTCATGTACTGGCCTCCCCAGAGCCTAGACCTCGACATTAATGAAGCAGTGTGGGATCATCATGATAGAGAATGGAACAAAAGGCAGCCAAGATCCAAAGAAGAGCTTTGAATGTCCTTCAGGAAGCCGGAAGAACTATTCCTACTTAAAGACATTACAGAAAGTCTACATAAGAGAGTTCAGGCTGAGTTGAATAATAAAGGTGGTCATACCAAATATTAACTTTCAGCCTTATTAGAACTGTAAAACCTCAAACTTTACTGTTGTCTTACTTTGTGTATTTCCATGTGTATTTGAATTTGTTTGAATAAATCGGTGCACCTGTTTCCCATTTTCCTAACAAAATATAAAGAGATGAGGGGCGGCAGTACTGTTGGTCTTTATATTATTTCATTTATATGATTTCCAGAACACTCACCAAGGAAAGGATGCATTTGTTTACTGTTGCCGTTTTGTTATTTCCATCCAAATGCTCTATAGTGTGTACGCTGTCATATTTATGGCTGCCAGGCTCAGAAGTAGGAGCTTAGGTGAGGCTGTGAGGGTAGCAATAGTGTAGCGGGTGAGAGAAGTGCCACAACAGGGAACTTAACTGTGTATGTGTGTGTGTGTGGGGAGCTTATTGCCTCTCATGGGCCCAGACATAATTTCATTTCTATCCCTCCGGCCTGGAAACATAGTGGTTATCTATATGGCTCAGGTGCAACCTGATAGCAATATGAGTGACATTTGTTATTATTCAGAGATTTTTCCTCCTCCTGCATTGGAGTGGCGGGCCACCTTGTAACAGGGGCTGGAAGAGGTACACTTGGTTAATAGACCCCCCAGCTGGATATCAGTCACCCCAGGAAAAAAGCCCATTCATGCTGACTACCCAAACAGATGAGAGCAGAGGTGCCTGAATCATTTGAGAAACAGAAATAACAACTTCCCCTTTTTTCTCCCACAGGTGTTGGAAATGATATTCTCAGTTGAGTAAGAAATATAGGTCACAGAGGCAGCCTGTGAGAAAAAAATGAGAGAATAAAAGAGGGCAGAGGGAAAAAGGGAGGAGAATGTGATAAATGTTCATAGGAAAGGAGATGGAGGTAAATAAGATGATGAGGCGCAAAGAAAGTGGGGGGCAGAGTTAATAGTGTACTGGCCAGGCATGCATCAACAGGGGAGTTGTTATCACCCAGGCATGTTCACAAGCCTTCAAAACACAAAGCAACATGCTTCTTTCTGTTTAATCCTGAGGTACTACTCCTCCCAGACCCCCTCAGCTGCAGTTCAGGTGTTCCCCAGTAAGGATATCTAAAAAATGCTGTAAAGCTGGAGGGTCTTTGTTGTTGTTTTTTCTGTTCAATGAGTCAGTTCTTTATGTTTTCAAGGACACTTTTCTACCAACCCACTCCTGTTCCTCCTTCTCACCTTCAGCTCCACAAACACTTTGTCCAAACACAGCAGCACAAACTGTTAAAGTGCAAAGTTGCTAACATCAGATCTCTGGGACTCCAAGGGGACCTTGACAAAATATTAGCAGGTCCTCATCCAAAGGAAGAAAGGTTTTCTTTGATAGTTAAAGACATGCGTGAGGATATTATGAAACCCTGATTCCAAAAAAGTTTGGATCCCATGTTATTAAAACGTTAATACAAACTGAATGCAATGATTTGCAAATCTCATAAACCAATGATTTATTCACAGTAGAACATAGAAAACAATGTTTAAAATGCTCCATTTTACTATTTCATGAGAAATATTTGCTCATTTTGAATTTGATGGCGGCTGCAGGTCTCAAGATGATTTGTATATGGGCAGCAAAGGGTTGGAAAAACTAAGTGGTACTAAAAAGAAACGGCTAGAGATACATTTTACAAAGGATTAGGTTAACTGGCAATATGTCTGTAACATGACTGGGTACAAAAAGAGCATCTTAGAGAGTTTCTCAAAAATAAAAGGTGGTTACAGGCTCACCAGTCCGGAAAAAATGACATATACAAACTTCAAAATAACATTTGTCAATGTAACATTGTATATCTCCAAGTCTAGGGCAGGGCTGTTGAACTCCAGGCCTCCAGTTCATTACCAGGCCTCTGGAGAACTTCAAGACATGTTGAGGGGGTAATTTAGCCATTTATATGTGTTGGATCAAGGACACATCTAAAACCTGCAGGACACTGGCCCTTGAGGCCTGGAGTTTGACACCTGTGGTCTAGGGTATATTAAATCTGATGTTTCTGATAATCCGGAGAACTCTTTGTGCAAGGAGGAAATTCAACATGTGAACCCCACAATCTTCAGGCCTTCAGGTGGCACTGTATCAAAAACAGACATGGAAATCACTGCCCAGGCTCAGGAACAGTTTGTGTGGGTACCACCGTAGCTCACTTGTTAGGCCATGCAACCATGTTCAGCTTGACCTGGACCTTGCTCCCTGCCATGCCAGTATTACCATTTTAGAGAGCACCTTCAGACAGTTTAGAAACATACTGTAGATTTCACATATGCCAAACTTGTATACCCCAGCCAGAGTCTAGATTAAGCACACCTTATTGCCAGACTCATGGCAGACTTGCTCTGAATGGCGAACATTCTAACTCCCGTGATCTGGGTGCCAGTGCTGCCTAAATGGTTGCCCAAATGTTATTAAGCATATCTAATGATCAGCCGATCTCCATACTCACAGCTGGCAGCTGTTTTTGGACCAGAGAATGGTGCCATCTTTGAGCCATTATTAGCCTGAATCATTCTGCTGTAAAGGCAGAACTAATTTTAGCTGACTCTTAAGCTATTTAGTGAATATTTGTGTCAGGTTTTTTATCAGAACTCACACAAAAAGGCTTTAAAATATCTTACTTTGATCTTGGACAGTGTGTCATACTCTATATTTCTCTAGGTTCTTGCGCCTGAAAAGCATTTGCATGAGATGAAAGATCCCCTGTTGTAATATCTCCCATTCTTTATTGTCATGTCTGTGTTTCATAATGGCCAGCCAGACTTTTTACCTTAAATTTTGAACTTTTAATGGTTGCGAGGTTGCCTTCAGAAACCACTGAAACCCAGAAATGGTGATGACAGACTTGAAGACGACTGATTCAGAGATCAGACATGACAAAAAGTACACATCCTAACATTATCAGTAATGGCAACAATCTCCTCTCTTTTCCCGGCTTTGAACTGAGGCTCCCCTCCTCTTCTGTCTGTGATGCATGTTGTCTGGAGGATCAGGCAGTGCAGAGAGCCAGGTGCGAGGGGCAGGAGCTGATAAAGAAGCGAGGCTACTATCAGGACACAGGGCCTGATAAAGGACAACACTCACCACTTCCACTTCCTGATTTATAGCTGTCTCAGCCACAGAGGATCCACGACCACAGCAGTACACTTTTACTATGTTTTATGTTTATTTCTTTTTTGTCATAGAAAAGCTGTGCAGGGGAGATTCTTTTTTTTCCTCGAGAGCAATGAAAATAATTGTTAAGTACTCTTAGCCATTAAATACTGACAAAAGCAATAATGGTACCTCAATACTCCACTCTTATGTGACACCCCATTGTGAAAGTATGGTGTGGTAATCTTCTGCAAGATTGTGGAATCTGCAGGAATTTGCTCCCATCCTATAAAGAAAATGCATCAGTGAGGTCAGCCACCGACGCTGAGGTCTGGATTGCTGTGTGTGACCGAGATGATAGCAAGAGTATTGAACGGGTCTGTGCTGGTCAGGTCTTCAACAGCAAAATAGTGTAAAGGTCCTTCTGCAAAAAAAAAAGTGACATGTTGGAAAAGGTCAGAGCAATCCAAAAACTGTTGCAACAAACTTGGAGCCTAAAATATGATTATAGAAAAATGTCATCGGGTGCCAAGGCACTCAGATGTCCCCAAACTCAAACTCAAGACAGAAGGCCACACTGTGAAAAATAGCCCCAGAGCAAAAGCACACATGAATTTAGCATAGACAGTTGCCCTGAATGTCCTGCTCGTGCAGTTTAATTTAAGCATATCTTCATAGAACTGATCATTCCACCTCCACAGAATGAAACGTTTGCTCCTACAGGCTCCCACAGGCCATGTACTGTACATAAAGTGCCACGTTTCTTGCCATATCCACTTCTAAGTGGATAGCTGTTAATCAAGAAAGCAGCGGATGCCCACATTAGATGGAGAGATGAAGGAAATGAATGGCTCTAAAAGAGTAATAAACAGATTAATAATGTGGAGGGTTCCAGCAGCCAGCCTTGCCTCTCTCAATTAGTGCTAAATCAGCGGTGGGTATTAGCCTGCCCCTAATTGAATGTGATAGTGAGCTGTGCTAATGCAATCCTCCCAGTGTAATTGGTGTCAGAGGAAAAGGTGTCTATACTACTAGCCTTTTCTGTGTATGAGGACTTGGATTTGCCTTCTCATTTTTCTTTCATGTCCCCATGAGGGCTCAGTCAGCACCCTGAGCCTGCCCTGCTGTTTCTTTTGAGGGAAACGTTGTCTCAGCCAATCAGTCAACAGATGAGCTAGATAAATCCTCATACTAAAATCAAGGATTTCAAAAGCTCTCTTTGCTTTTTTTCTGGTAGCATCTGGCGAGAGAATACAGATGTTCTCAGCTTGATTCTGACTGAAAAGCGGTGGAAAAACAGCATATTTTGGGCCATATATAATTAGCCTTACAATCTTAAGGGAAAGCGTGATTTGTCACACTCAGTTGAGGCTAGTTCTTTTCAGCATCCGCTGCTGAGAAGGCTTCCCAAAAAATGGTGCTGGCTACTCCCATCCAGTACCTGGCTTTCACTACTTACAACAATTGCTATTCCGGCCAAGGAGTTCAATTCTTGTCTCATCAGAGCAGAGAATCGTTTCCTTCATGCTTTCAGAATGATTTAAGTGTAATTTGGCAAACTCTAGCATGGCCCTCTTGTGGATTTTACTCAGGACTAGCTTCAGTTTCTGACCACTCTCATAAAGTCCTGATTGACTGAGTGCGGTTGACCTTCTGGTAGCTTCATCTATTTTTGGTGACAATTTTCAAAGCTCATTGTGTTCAGCTATTTAGTTTCAGTTCCAGAAAGACTGGTTTTGGTTGGCTTGAAATTTCTTTAGTGATGGAACCCACTGTGCTCCTGGGAACTTCATGCACTTTAGCATCTTTTCTAAAATCCTCCTCCATGGATTTGTGCTGTGGTAGGGCTCTGTCTGGGAAGTTTTTTTATTTCATGGCATAGTTTTTACCTCTGACATGCAGTAAACTTTAAATGGCATGTGTGCAGCTTTCTGTATTCTTTAATATCATGTGAATGTACCTCATGTACACTAATAAAGCTTTATACAAATTCCTTGTTTTCCCAGGAAAAATGGGAAAACAGGTTATTTCCTGTAGCTCTGAATAGTAAATAATGTTTGCCTTGATTCTCATGCTTAGTTCTTAGCATAATTTTGCATGAGAAAAATGCAACAAATGAGACATTTTTTATTATGAGACATATAGAATACAAATGTTCTTTTTTTATCCATTTAAAAAACAGAGTTATTTTTCCACTTTTGTTCATTTCCATTGTTACCGTGTCCATCTAAACACTCACCAAGAAGAAAGAGTTTTGATTTTAGTGGAATTTCTTTTAAAATATTCTTTTCATGTGTCACTCTACCCAAACTGTTTTAGTGTTCCTTTAGACGTTGGTGCCTTGTCTATTTATATAACAATGCAATGTGTCAGGAGTAACATAACTCTCCAGCCACTTTATTAGGCAAACCTGTTCAACTGCTTGTTAACACAAATATCTAATTAGCCAATCACACGGGAGCAACTCCAATTAGGCGTGTAGACGTGTTCAAGACATCTTGCTGAAGTTCAAACGGACTTTGAAGGTGGCGTGTTTTTTAGTGGCAGACGGGCTACTGTGGGCATTTCAGAAATTGATTTTTCCACACAGTCATCTCTAGGGACAAAACATCATTTGAATGAAGGTTTTCTGGTCAGAAATGCCTCGTCAAGACCGAGGCTACAATGTGCTCACCTCTACTGGGCAATGGAAAATTGGAAAAACATTAGCTGGTCTGATCAGGCTTAGTTTCTGGTGTAACATTCAGCAGTTTGGGTCACAATTTAGCGTAAACGACATAAAATCACAGCTCCACCCTGCCTTGTATTAATGGTTCAGGTTGCTGATGGTGGTGTAATACTTCTGTTGCACACTTTGAGCCCTTTAATAGCAACTGAGCATGATTTAAACACCGCAGCCTACCTGAGTATTGTTGCAGACCTTGTCCAACCATTTGGGACCATAGTGTACCCAACTTCTGATGGCTGCTTCCAGCAGGATAACCCACCATGTCACAAAGATCGAATCACCTCAAACTGGTTCCTTGAACACAAGTTCACTGTACTTAGATGGATTGGCCATCCTTTGATCGTGGTGGGATTGGAGATTTTCATCACGGATGTGTAGCTGACAAAGCTGCAGTCTATGTGCGATGCCATCATGTCTGTATGGACCAAAATCTCTGAGGAACGTTTCCAGCATCTTTTTGAATCTATGCCACAAAGACTTAGGGCTGAAGCATCCAGTTCTGTGGTGTGTAATTAAGTGGGATCTCAGTACTCTGATTTTCCATCCTCTAGTAAGATTGAATTTTCCAAATCTTCACTCCATATACTGAGCTTGTAAAGTAAAATATTTGTACTGTAAGTTTGAACTTTTTCCAGTATTGGCACAGTTTTGGTTTCTTTGCTTAGCACCTCACCAGTTTGGTCTCCAACATTTTCAAAATTAATGATAATGGGTGCGTCAAAGTAATTAAATTCAGCTGTATTTATACAGCGCCAAATCACAACACCAGTCACCTCAAGGTGCTTTATATTGTAAGGTAGACCCTACAGCAACGCATACAGAGAAAAACCCAACAATCATATGACCCCGTGTGATATCAAAGTAACATATAGATGAATGACAGGACCCAGTGTTTCCAAGCAGAACATTATATCCTAATGTGATAATCAGTGTTATTCACTTGACTTGTCAGTAGTTTTAATGTTGTGGCTGAAAGACCAAATGACAAACCAACACTACTTTAAGAATCTGTAGTAGCCAGAAACTCATTCCCTCGCAACTTTATATTCACTTAAGTGATGTTTCAAGCATCATCAGAAAGTAAGATGAGCTGAAAAGCACTGCACTGCACTGCATTTGCATAATGATAACATAAGAGAATCCATTTTAAGTCTACCATACATTAATACGAGCAGTGTAAAAGAAACTTAATATCCTCTAAATTCACCGTTTCTCTTAGAATCAGACCTCGGCGCCAAGGTTATGTAATCCCACAGGAAGCACACATGCACAGACACACTTAACCATTTGTTTGCCTGCTTGTCCCCATCTAGATGAGGCCTGTGCCAACTGCTCTTTTGGGGCAATCTGCGATGCCCAGAGCAAGCAGTGTGTGTGTCCGTCAGAGTGTGTCAAGTCCCACCAGCCTGTGTGCGGCAGCGATGGTACCACCTACAACAGCGAGTGTGAGCTGCATGTGCGGGCCTGCAAACAACAGATGGACCTCCGAGTGGTCGGCCAAGGAGAGTGCAGTAAGTAATGCGTACATTTATGGAGAATATGTCTGGTAGTTACAGTATGTCATCTTTAGTGTGTCATTATTAGTATAAATATGAAGGACACATCAGCGATCTTAGCACAAACTGGTGATTTGATATTAGGCTAGGGAAAAAGTGTGCAATGTTCATATGTAAAAGATTCATTTCTTTCCTCTGGCTCTGAGTTAAATATGGAAATGACATGTAAAAATAGTGCCCATCAGGAAGCTCATAAAACTGCAGGCACTTCAAATACAAGCAAACTTGTCAAACTGAATTCTCAGATGGGAAATTGCTCCAGCAGCATGTGCTGTATATGTTTTAAAGTGGAATATATTACGAGGGGAAGCAGCGTGCATGACAAATAGAAAAAGGAAAAGAGAAATCCTGTTTAAAAATATATTCCAGAGATGACTTTGAATGTCCATGTGGATCATATCCATCAAAATAACTCACCAGTCATGCTGTGGCCTGCCCCTCTGCTGTGTGTTTAATACAGAAACATGTGGCAACACTGTTTGTGCCATGGGTGCCCGGTGCGTCCAGAATAGGTGTGAGTGCCCGCCGTGCTCAGGCGAGCCCTACTCCCCAGTGTGTGGAAGTGATGGCACCACCTACGACAATGAGTGTGAACTTCGCAGACATTCCTGCACGCAGATGACGAGAATTGACGTGGCGAGGCTCGGCAGCTGCGACGAAGGTAGGAAAATGGACTTTGAAACGGTGTAATTATCTTTATCAAGCGACCTGCGGTGCCGTATTTAGTCGTTTGTGGATTCGTAGCTGCGACGTCTGCGTCGGCTTAACACTGCAAAAAACATGAGGCGACAGCCGCGGTGTGTTTCTGTAAACAAAACCTGTTAGAAATCCAGAAATGACTTCTGGGTGATTAAGCTCAGGTCAGCTGTACGTTTTCAACGCAGTGTTTTCATTGGCTGCTTGTCTGGCTGACTTTGTTCGCGAGCGTGCTGTGCAACGTATGAGCTGCAGCTGGTTTTTGTTTATTGATCTCACCGCTTCCCCCCCATTGCTCCTTGATGCCTCAATAAACTGAAACTAATTAATTGCAGACAGTTTTTCATTTGATATTTGGAACTTGTAGATGGGATCCCAAGCTAAATGCTCCATGCATTAGAGGTAGCTAAAAATGAGGTAAGGGCTGAGTATAGATGACTGAAGTATATTAGAGCCTGAGAATATTATGTCTGCTAAAAAGATGATCTGTGAATTGTAGGCTGGTGATTACTGCATGTACTTTTACCTGAATTCGCAGCACGAGCTGTAATAGCACGAATTATTATGCTCGGCTTTTATTAGGAGGGGGGCTAGGTTGTGTTTGTTTGTGTTGTGACAGCTAGGGTACACATTTTATCTAGCTCTTCTATTCAATTAGGCTTTTAAATGCGTGACCGATGGCACTTAATGTGAGTATCCCTCATTTCCATGCCTGTAGCTTTGTCATCGCTTCGCATTCTGAATAAATGAACTCTAATTCACCGTGCAGATCATATCTTGATCAGCGCTGACAGACTGAGGCGGGATATCACAGTCCCTCGCTCATCCCCTTCTTGGGGACAACTCTGGAGGGAGCAAAATGCCAGCCTCTGGTTTTAAATGCAGACAGTGGCAATGCTGCTGTTCCCTCGTGGCTAGTTGGCCATCACAGTGAACATAGTCATCTACTGACAAGGTGTGAAGGGGAGCAGATTACACCTGCCGGCAGGAGGGATGGCTGGAGAGAAGAAAGGAGGGGGTAGATGGAGGACAGGGCAAATAGAGATGAGGGGGAATCCACTTCCATTTTGATTGCTACAGCCAGGGGTCTTTTTTCTTTTTCCTCCCTAACCCCCCCCACTACCATTGTCTGCCGTATTTGGCCCCAGGCCTGCGAGGCGAATCGCACCATCAAAGTTTCTTGTGGCCGATTTAACATCATTTCATTGACTGAGATAAGTGACTTTTTTTGTATGTGGAGCATGAAGAAATGTGAAACTGTATGCCCTCGATGCAGACGTGCAGACTTACTGTCACCACGCACACACGCAGCTACACACTCCTCATTGTCTGTTGGTTGTATCAGGCAAAAAGTACTCTCATCTGCATCCCAAGGGCATTGCTCTGCTTGCAGTGGCTGATGGCTTTGTTTTTATATTTTATTCTCTCTACCATACTGTCTCTCAGCATTCTCCTTTTTCCCATCGCTTGCTCATTTTGATTCAGAGAGAACTGTCAGGCTTACACAATAGAATCTTTTCTTTTTTTCCCCTTTCTTTTTTCTTTTTGCTCTCCACATCGCACCCTGCTGTCCCACCCACTCACATCTCTTTCCATTTTGCACTCCTCTCCATCAAAATTGTCCTTCTTGACAAAAGGGGCGCCAAGGCTTTCACAGACAGGGGTGGAGAAGGGCTCGGCGGAAATCAATAAATTTCACCCCAGGGGCAGCAGACGGTTCTGTCCCCCCCCCTCTTCTTTCGGCCCCCTCAAATCTGACCCGGACCCTCCACAGGAAGCCTGTAAAACAGTCAAAACCAATTTGCAGAAAGTTGTTCTACTTCTCTCCTCCTGCCTGTCTTAAACAGGATTTGCTGCTGATGGATTCACCCTTGCCTACATGTACAGTATCAGTGGTAGATTTGGCAAAATTAAGAGCACATGCTGTGTTATACAGCACCCTTGTCACAAAATGTAATTCTGTTTTTTTTTCTGGCTCTATTGTAGACAGCGGCAGGGCTCTACATCACCAGTATGCGCAACTCCCCACTCCATACTTCAAATCTAAGATAAGCCCAGAGAGGAAGTGAATGTGTTGATTTATTTGCTTACGTAGACCTGACTTAAAAACCATCCTCATTAGTCTTGTTGGGAGGAGGGGAGCGCACGGCATAAAAATGGAAGTTGTTTTCTCCTGCCTTTTTATTTAGCAGTAATGAAAAATGACAGTGTTCCCACTGTTGGCCATACAGGGAAATTTATCACCTGTTTAATTTCACACTCGGGTAGGCCTGGCCTCAGCTCCTTTTCTCGACACTGACAAAGTGGTAACTGAGAGCAGTGCATCACCTACGGAGGCCCGAGCCCCCTTTTTTAATTGAATAGACATTTAATAAACAAGATTATGAGAGCAGGATCACACGGCGATGCTGGATCCTCACCCTCGTCGCTCCTCACACGGCACGGATGTGATCAAGCTCCAAAAGACAGGAAAGGGCATGAAAAAACAGGCAAGTGAGTGGCTGGGTGGCACGAGAGCTTCCCGGAGTGTGATCAGCGCATTTTTCCTTCACGGTCCATTCATCATGGGGGCTTCTAACCTTCCGTTGAGGCAACAAAACTTCTTTTCTCCTCCTGCCATCTAAAAACACCCCATCCTCCCACTGGCTGTGATGCTTCTCCGTCCTACAGGAACTTTATTTAGGCTAACGTGCTGTCACATCAGTCAAAGAAGGTGGTACTGATAGAGGGAGCAAAACCGTTGTCATTTTCAAAGAGGGAGAATTTCTTTAATGTCATAGATGTTGACATTCAGTCAGGTCTTGATATCAGAGGTATCATAGAAATATCAGATGTCTCCTGGATCATTGATGTTGACACAACAAATCTGGTTTGCTGAACATCTACAGCCCCCTCCCCTCCGTCATCTATAATTTACCCAGGTTCTCATGTTTTCTCCTCTTCCCTCTACTTTCAGTAGCACACAGTTCAAGACAATACCGTCTTCCTCTTCACTTCCTCTATTATTTCTACTGTCAAAGCCTCTCAGTCTTTTTCGGACATTATTCTTATGCAATTCATTTCCTTTCTTCTCTCCGCCGCTCAATTCTGGCTTCTTAATGGAGCTCCCCTGGCTAAATAGACTCAGGCTTCTGACAAGACTGAGTAAAAAGAAACGGATGGGCAGTACGGAGAGAATAGCTGATGCAGCCATCTTGGCTGGGGACATATTAATTGAAAGGTTCATAGGCAGCGTGGGTGATGGGCACATCAAAGAACAACAGCTAATTAGGACCCCCTCCCCTCGCCTTTCACTTTTATTTATTCCATTCTAGTGTCTTACCTCTTTTTATATATTTATCTTGTCTGTGTGAAGGGACCTGAGTGGAATATGAATCGGCTACTCCGGCATTTCCTTTTTACTGCGTCCTGCTGAGCTGGCAAACAGTAAACAGATACAGGAAGCCGACCACAGGCTGCTGAGCTCCCTTTCTGTTTCTGATCTCTTCTTCTCACTTTCAGATGCCATCTGACGCCGAGTACCTGCGATAATGTCACTGGCAGCTGAAAGCCATTACGCAGCGCATTAGCTGTGTCACAAAATGTTATGTTTAACTCGGACTGTGGTTCGAAATCAATAAGTTGCAACAATGGCAAATTCAAGTAAACGGATTAGGGTTGGGGCTTTAAAATGGAGACAGAGCGATGCTTTAATAAGCACTGATGGTTCCTAGTTTTTTGGGGGGGTTTTCTCGGGGAGGGGTGGGGGGGGGGGGGCACTCTTCACAAAGCTCCAACTCCTCTGTTGAAGGCACAGATAGTAAAGCGACGTCTCCGCCGCCGTATCGACCACTCAGATCTCTCCCAGCACCACAGCTGATGACCCATATCGAAGAACAGCCGGGGCTTCATCGGCCCCTCCCCGCACCGTGGACTGTGACCTGCTCCATAATCTACTTTGGGAGACAGTTTATGCTAAGTGATACTTCCATTACACTATGACATTGATTTAACCATTAGTGGTAGTGCATCAATACACTGAGCCGAACGAGCCCTAAAAGTAGACGAGAAGGGAAAGAAAGACCTCGATTACCTAATGCGCTTTGAGTCTTCTGCCTGCGCTGCGAGCTTTTAGTTGAACTGTAGTCCTTTTTTGAATAACAAATTTGTTTTAAATGAACTTTCTGCCAGCCCCCAGGGTGCCTCGCTCTGTCTGACATTCTTTCCGTCTTTCATGCTGCATGCTTTCTTTCCCCCGCTTTCACACACGTTTACCTAATCTCCCTCTGGAGTTCCACTGTAGGTAAAATTTGCAACTTCAAAAGCCAGATCCTCCCATTTTTTTTTTCCTGCACTTTGCAATCCCCCCCTCCCTTCCCCAAATTTGTCTTCCTCAAATCAACCCACTTGTCAAATACCCCCCCCCCCTTCTGGTGCTTCTTTTTAAATCATTTTGTAGAGCTGTACATCCTGGCCCCTAATTGGGTTTTTATTTGTCCTTGCTCTGCCTCGTTCCCTATAAACATTAAGCCAGCCTTAGCTGTTCCTCCTACTGCGATACACAGACGTGCATTTTTAAAACAAGCAAAAAGCCATTTCAGGGTCGCAGTTAAAGAGTTGCCGGGACAACTTTCTTTAAAGTCTTGGGAGATAATTAGATTTTACAGAACACTTTGCAATTAGTTGCATTCTCATATCGGGAAGCAGACACCCATAAAGCAGGCCTCGCCACCAATTCTCTCCGCACACTTGGAGGCCGGAGTTAATAATTCCCTCCCCCTTTTTTTGTTTCTGATGTAATTGAAATGAAAGGATGCCTCACTGGTGGTGCAGAGATGTCTAATTTATTTAGTCAATCGGTGGCCCTCGCTAGACACCGTCATTATCTTGTACTACCAGCAGCGCCTTTGGTTGCCTCTCGCCATCATGAGGGGAAATGTAAATTATCTTAACTTTACGGCGCCCACAGTGTTTAAATGTAGTTTTAACTTCAAGACAAATAAAACTATGATGCCCGCTAGATGTATAGATTGTGATGTGTGTGCATATGTTTGTTAATGATATTGTGTGTCTTTTTTTATGCAGACTGCGGCTCGGGCGGGTCTGGATCGGGTCAGGAGAGCTGTGAACAGGACCGCTGTCTCGTATTTGGAGGCACGTGGTACGAAGACGCAGAAGACGAAAGCGACCGATGCCTTTGTGAATACAGCTGCACGAGTGTGCCTCACAGCCTGGTAAGACAGCCTTCAAAAATCATTTGCCATTAGCTGCTAATGTGGTTAAATCTTCCAGTCCCTTGAAAGCAAAATGCAAAAACATAAATCGCACACATCTGCTTTTGACATTTTCATCGGACAAACTCCAATCTCCTATAAAATGACATGGAAAATTATTCCTGAATTTTTGTCTGTTTAGCATAAAAAGAAATCTAGATGTCTTCTGAATTTGCCGAATAACCTCGCTTGTTACAAAATCCATCAGGGGCCACTTTCTTTCTTATTTTCTTGTAAATTTGACAAAATTGTAAAACATGGGGGCGTGGATGAAGGCACGGGGGACTTTTTCAAGGTCAGCTTCAGATGGAAAATCTTTTCGCAGCATTTCTTATTCGGAGACAGCATGACTGTACAACCTCGGTAATTTGTAAGCCAACGCAAAACTCAAAAAGGATCCCAGAAACTGAGTAACTGGGCAGAAGAAAGTTTTGTGACATCCACAATTAAGCATCAGAAAGGCGAGGCATAAGGCTGGAGATGGTGTTTATGTTGCGTCCGTCAGTGGAACATATAGGTTGACATAGTCTGCATAACAGGGGAAAGAAACACTGTATTTATGGCTTACCTGACTGAACACCACGTGACACGAGGAGAAAGCTCCAGTGACGACAGAAACAGACCTGTCTAATAAGCAGGAGCAAAAAAAATATCCTCTTTTCCCACGAGGTCATCTTACCGTCATGAGCAGCAGCAGCTTGCTTTGTTGTCACGGATGTGGCTCAGGTGTCACCGCATGGTCTTAAGTGTGGTGAAACTGATGACACCTGATTAAACCACGTCCATTACAACTGAGTAAAAACGCCACCTGACAAAGGCCGTGAAGTATTATTGAAAGCAACCGAACTAACCACTTAATGGCTCTTTAGTTCAGCGTCTAGGTGAATGCGCTTTTACTTTAAATACAGGGCACGCCTCGGTAAAAACACGCGGCCTGGTAATAACTGAAGCGAGGTAGAGCAAAAAGAGCTGAGGGGTTAAGCTAGACGCTGCTTCAGACTCTGCTTTGTGTCTTTCTTTTTGCAGGTTTGTGGTTCCGATGGGAAAAACTACAGCAACGAGTGCGAGCTGAAGAAGGCCAGATGTGAGAAACGAGAGCACTTGTTGATTCAAAATCAGGGACCCTGTGCAGGTCGGTACATTACGCCACTCAGAGTCGATGTCATTGCAGTGCACAAGAGCACCCTCATCAAGTCTCATTGTCGCTGACATCCCATTTCTCCACTCATTCCATCCATCGATGGGGTTGTAATTGTCTCTAGTTTGAGTGTAATTCTGACAGCACTGCTTGTGTCTCTCTTCAGTGTGACCTGGTTAGCCATAAGCAAGTGAAATGATGGGAGGTCAGTGTTAAATTTGATGTGTGGGTTTGTGTAATTTGCTCAGGGAAGGTTGACTCAGCACACTTTGAGCTTTCCAGCTTTTCTGGGAAGTGGCTAGTCCACGTGGGCCGGCTCGTGAGCAGAGTTAAAAATCTTCCTCTCGGGCCCAAGTGTGAACTAACAGATAGTAATAAAGGCTCACTTTTCTGTCCAGATATTCAGAGAATTTAAAGCAATAAACCTGTGCTCCGGAGCTTGCTTCTTAGCCCTCAGGACACCACTTTCCCCTCTTCCTTTAATATAAACTCCCTCTCTTTGCATGTGATGAATGACATTTATCAGCCACAAACGCTGTGAGATCAGTGGCAGAGCAGCAAAGGTTAACCATCTTCCTCTCTGTGGCTATGTTAAATGAAGAGCTTTTTGCTAGCACAGGCCAGGGAGCAGAGCAAAAGGCACTTAAGGGATTTTGTGTGATCATTCCAGTCTGTTTGATTCCCCTTGGGTCTGAAAGAGAGGAGGATGGAGAGAGTTTGAAGAGAGTGAGAATGAAGGAGCTGCCAGTGTTTTCACACACATCTCTGCAGATTCTTCTCCTTCCTAAGCTGGCCTCCTTGGGCACTGACTGTCACGCTTCTCTACCATCCATGGATAATCAATCCTTTTTTGAAGAGTCCTCTATGGGTACAAGGCCTCTGGGTTCTCATCTCCTATTGGCTAATGGGGGGGGGGACTCAGATCTTGGGGAATTTCACTGCCCTCTGCATTAGCTATGTAAGGAGAAACTTCATTTGACCTCAGCTCCATAAACTTTATCAAAACATGCCAGCTCTCAGTAGCGGAGCATGAAAGCAACCTTGTATTTCAGAGGTTCTCAGTTTGAAAAGCTACCTACTTTGCATACAGTGTCAACACAGCCGTCTGCTGCATGCACATTTGTAAAGTTTGCCTCTTGTAGCATTTAAAATAGTATTTATTTTTTTTTGCCGCCTGCAAACTCAAATCAGGGTCAGGGATTTCAATATAATCCACTGAAATTTTTATTGGTTTACTAGACACATGTGCAGATGTGCCCTTGCAGGAATATAAAAGACCGCAACAATCAGCGAAGCGGAGAAGGCGCAGCAGTGGACCTTGAAAATGTGAGGGTAATATTGCATGTCACAGCGAGGTGCATTGTGCCGGACAATGGGGAAAAACCCTTGAAGGGTGGAAGAACATATGAAATTAAAAGTTCTCCTTGTCCTAATAGGCTCAGTACAGATAGCCGAATGGAGCACTGAAAAGTGGCAAGTTAAATGAACTGTGTCCAAAGCCCATCTCTGGAGTGGGAAAGCACTGGAAAAAGAGCGCGCCGAGTCATCACCATTAGGCTGAGGCTCATATCCACACCAGTAACAGTGTGATTTATGGCCCCTGTATCTCCAGCCTCCAAACTCCAAATGAGCAACACTAAAAGAGGCGATGGGGAGGGCAATAGAGAGACACACAGAAAACCAAGGGTTTTCCCGTTTCTATCTACAACTTTACTTTTCACTCCAAAGTATGAAAAAATGTGAACAATGATGCTTTTGCTCCGGCCATTAAACAAATCCTATTTTCCTCCCACTGACTGTTTTGTTGTTCTCTTCCAATTTCTGGAGAAGCGCCAGGTTTGAGGAACGCATTTGTTTTTATTTTGCTGAATGTGGCTCTGTATTCAGTGCTGTCACACTATTTTGGCGTCTTGTGCATCCTTAGACAAAGGAGCTCTCCACACAGTGTGCGCAGGCAGAAACTGCTTGGCAAATTCCTTCGCATTATGCAGCAGGCCTTTTTTTTTTTTTTTTCTTCTGCTTCTTCTTCTTTTCTTTTTTTGAAGGTTGTAGGGCAGCGGTGCAATTTTGTAATATTAGACAAGAACAAATGAAGAGAACATGCCTTCTAGTAGGTGGTAAATGTCAGCTTCTGCACATTCACCAGAAATGCCATTGTTTGTTTTCACTGGAGGTAATAGCATCATTTTCCCCCTGATTTTGAGTCATTGTGGAGAAAGTAGCAAATAGAATTGTTATCTTGAAGCCGACTGCCAGGCTCTCCACCTCTGCCCCTCAAGCCAATCTCATTGTTGGCAAAAAAGTTACATGTTGTTCAGAGATTGTGTTGTTTAATTCCCCTCCTCCACCACCATCAACAAACCCTACAGTAATCACTCAAATGCTGGTGTTCCTCTTTCTCTCCCTGTTCCATCTTCCATCTCCCCTCCCTTTCCTTCCCTACCTCATCGGTGATTTCAGCCGTATCTCTGCCGGACCCGACGGTATCCGAGCACTGCAGCGTGTCAGTGTACGGCTGCTGCTCAGACAATGTGACGGCCGCCTTAGGAGTTGGACAGGCAGGATGTCCCGGTGAGTCCTATTCTGTGTCCCACTTTGACCCGTCAGTGTGTCACGAGTTTTTAAAAAAAAAAGGAGGAAAAAAAAAGTAGATAGTATCAGGCTGTTTGCAGCATATGGGCCTCGTTGTCCTTGACTGCAATTACAGTAGCAAAGTTGCAGAGCCGAAAACGTTTCATCTTAATCCAAGGAATAATTATGATAATTCTGCGCTGTATCAACAGAAAAATCTCTTCATCTGATGATCCTGACAAATGATAGCGCGCAGATGGAAGAGAAAAGGCTTGCATCGAGCTGTAAGCCAGGGGATACAGCATGGATGGAGAAAATGCAGACGGAGAAATAAGAATACGCAGAGATTTAGAAAAAAGGAAAATCACCTCAGCGCGCTTTATCCGCCTTTTTATTTGCGGAATAGGGTTTAGCTGACATTTGAGCCTAGCATAAATCTCTAATACAGAGTATCCATCACAGTAAGCATTATCCAACTCTTATAAGCTACAGGGATCTATAAACAGCAGCAGTGTAAGTTTGCTGTAGAAAAGTGAAATTCCTTGTTGCTCTTTTCCCCTCAGCTACCTGTCAGTGTAATATCTACGGCTCCTACAAGGGGACGTGCGATCCAACCACCGGGCAGTGCTCCTGTAAGCCGGGTGTCGGAGGGCAGAAGTGTGACCGCTGTGAGCCGGGCTTCTGGAATTTCCGCGGCATCGTGACAGAGAACATGAGCGGCTGCACTCGTGAGGAATTCCTTCTTTGTATCTGATCAGCTGTGCAAATGTGTTTTATTTCGATGACGTTCATTTTATGTATGTTACTTTTCAATCCTTACATTTCCTCTCCACAAATGGTCTGTGCACACACACACCGAAAAAAAAATCCATGCACATCAAAGTGTTAACACGCAGAGAGGTTTTATTTGGTTTTCAGAAATCCTGAAATAGTGAAATAGTTAGTCTAGATCAGAGATGTCAAAGTCGGTTTAGTTCGTGGGCCTCAGCTTTGATCTCCAGTGGGTCTTGTCAGTGGGTCTTGTCAGCAACTTGTCAGGATCTGGAACTTTCATCTCCAGCATCTCCGCAGACATCTCCAACTTTCATAGTTTGCAAAGTCCTGACTGACTTGTATGATTCACACCGCCTGCTCTAGATACACCATCAATATTTCTGTGTGCACTTTTCTTCTGATCTACTTTACTTTTATAGTTACTGAACAATTTTTTTTTCCAGAGTATAAACAATGTTAGTTATTCCCCCCAATGTTTTCTGGGAAGAAACCCAAAACCTCTGAGTCTGTAAAACTAAAGTCTTTGCCAAATAAATCCAAATCTGCATGGCTGGAATCCACTCTACATAAGTGAGAGTCATATTTCTCAAGATAAGAGCCATAGTTTGACAATACATTTCTCACTGAATTAATAGCAGTGCCTCCGAGCTACCCTTTTTAGAACAGAAGTTTATAAAATGAATATCCATAAAATATAGTCAGTCAAATTAGATTCTCTTCTAGTTAAGCTCCATATATTTATAGAGCTTAACTATTTGATGAGAGTTTTTGTGGAAAGATGTCTTACTTTGTCCTTTAGACCTGTCAAGGCTGTACTGAATGAACCATTCTCATTTGTATTCGAGTAAAGAACAGGGTCGGGACCCCTTGTTTGTCTTGGTGTAATGCAATATGGTGACTAGCTCGTATCCTGCCGCTGAGGTATCATAGGACATAGCTCCCCAAGTCACAGAGCATTTTCAGTCAACAGCAGGAAGCCTGCAGGTGCCTCACCCGTGGCCTGACCTTAACAAGGTTTACCCAAAGCAAGCAGACAGCACACCACACGCCAATACCACGTTCAGCAGGAGAGGAGTGGAAAACAACACACGTCATTGATTCCCGGAACATAATGGACTTGATGTCCTTCCCCGGCGTTGTTTTCCTGAGTTTCTCTTACGTACTCATTCCCCTCCTTCTTGTCCTCCTCCTGTGGCCCCTAGGGCTGGTTGAACTATTACCAACCCTTGATACTTAAGACAAAGATGTCTCTCAAGCACAACGCTACAGAGGCTAAGGTTGCTTCAAGCACAGTTTGTACAGACTATAAACCGAGCTATTCCTATCTCTCTTCCTGCCGTCGTCGCTAATTGACTGGCCTTTTCCCCCCTCATCAATCTCTCTCATTTTTTTTCCACCTTTCCACGGCAGCATGCAACTGCGACGCTACGGGCTCAGTCCGGGATGATTGTGAGCAGATGTCGGGTCTGTGCTCTTGCAAGACGGGAGTGAAGGGCATGAAGTGCAACGTGTGTCCAGATGGGAGCAAGATGGGCATGAATGGCTGCGACAAAGGTAATAAGAAAGAGCATCAAGGCCAGTGTGTGGGGCATTCAGAAACCAAACACACACACATTTCTCTCCTTGGTTCCAGCTTCTCTCTATCATTCCAAAGTGGTTTTTGTCACTTATCTGATTTGTGGATCAGCCTGGAAGCAGCCATTTCTTTCTTCATCGGCTCTTTGCATCCATCAGCTTTACTGGCAAAGAAGGAAGTGGCTGCAAGAGAGCTGATCAATAGTGATTAGGAAAATACTCAAGTGTACAAATGGCATGTGGATGACACATTTCCCATTGATATTTTATTTTCTCTACACAGTTGTGATGATTCATTGTTCTTTGAATGTGTGGGTTTATACCTCTGTTTAAGGACTATTGATTACTTTTGATTAATAATAAAAACAGCCCTGGTGATTGTACAAGCCACAAAGCCGGTTGAAGGAAAGGTTAGTTCCTGCTGTGGGGGCCTGCAGCTCCATGATTAAGATGCACCATCAGATATCGACTGGAAGTCAAATGCTTAATGAAGCCAGCAGTCCCAGCACAGTGGTGGGGCTCTTCGCCACACACCCTGCCAGATAAAAAGGACGAGTACTAGGAGGGTGCAGCACATAAAAGCAGGAGCTAAAGGGTGGGGTGCTCTAAGCCTCTGTGATGAAACAATGCAAAGACCCCACACTCACATCCAGGTGGGTGGATGGTGGACTCCCTGCAGCAGATCCTGCTGCGACAGCTTCAAGGCTTCAAACAGTCTTTAGGGGAGAACTGAGGAGAGATCTTGAGTGCTCACCTTTGGGCCCCTCAGAAGATCAACTTTTTTTTTGTGCAGCAGTTTTGGAAAATTGCTGTGCATGCCATGAATAATTGAAACTCAGAGAATTTGGGAATTCTATTATCACTGTTATACGGTTGGTGTAAAGATGCTGAATACAAGACAAGGATGAAGTCTTTCAGCTCACTCTTTCCACACTATAAAATCACCCCGAGTGCGACAAGTGGTGTTTTAACCTCCTAGGACCTGGCGTCCACATATGTAGACATCAAATTATGGGTTGTCTAGACCAAAATACTAAATTTTGCTCTTCAGGGCCCTGATATCCAATTATGAGGACATTATACTGACACTGTTCTATCCAAATTTAAAGCGAATGTCCTCATATGTGTCTCTCATTTTTCTCAGAAACAAAAATCAAGTAAAAAAAAAAAATCTGGTAATTCTTTGTTTTTACATTCATCAGGTCCCAATCAGCCCAAATATCAAAGAGAAATAAAAAATGCATGCCATGAAAGAGTTCGGGTCTTAGGAGGTTAAAACTGTGGCACAATAGCACAAGTATAGTATGAATGTTGTCAGCAGTGCAGATGAATTGTTATTTGCTGTTTGGGGTTAAAGTTTTATAGCTAGACGGCTTATAACACAGTTTGTTGTTATACTTTGAAATCCCCTCAGGACCTGATCCCAGCATATATATCAGAACTGCTATCCCTGTACTCTAAACCAGCAGCTTATAGTCTGTTCCCACGTCACTGTTAACACTCAAGAGAGACAGAGTGACTGCTGTATGCAGTATCATCTTTTACATTGCTTTTAAAGACTTTTTCTTTACATGTTTTGGTTATTTCAGTTCTTAACTATTGTGTTCAACTGTATTTTATTCTTTACTGGGTGTTTAACTGGCCGAACTTTTGGTACCTACAGAAAGGTTGACATTTTGATACACAGGAAATTGTAATGTTTTCAAAGAGCCAAACACAGGAGACCAGGATCAAAAATTCAAAACCTTAAGCATCAGCAAAACCAGCTGACAGAAAGTAAAGGTTGGAGTCTTGAAAGCATATTAGATGGACAAACATGATTGGACCTATACTAGGAACAAAGAACCAGGAATGAAAGGGCAGTAATACACAAAAAAAGCAAGGGAAGGCCAACATGAATAATGGAAATAACCAGCCCAATCTCACTCCCGAGGCGTAACATCCCGATGATTTGTCACGTTCCGCAGCGTTCCTGAGGAACGCGAAAGGTGACTTTCCGCGTTCTTATGTTACGCACCGGGTTATGGGTGAAATCCAGCAGAATGGCGGTCCTGCGGTAATACACGTTCAAGCCATGTATTCCAGCCCTAACACTAACTAACCTGTACCAGCACTTTAGTGACGTTAAATAGTGTTTTCCAAAGCGTTTTAAGTAAATTGATTCCAAACAGTTCTCAAGTTTAATCGTTTCTCCGATCTCATCATTTACGAACGTGTTGGGTGCCCGGAAGTGTAGTATGTTGACGATTTGTCACCTAGTGTATTACTATATATATTACTCTTTGGGAGTGAGAACGTGTTGAAATAACACTCACAGGAAAGAACAAGGATTAATAAAGGAGGAAATCACTACGAAACAACAAAACGTGGCAGAAATGTTGCCAGCTATAGTCTGATTTCACAGTCTCCATTGCTGTATATAAAGTACTCTATTTGAACAAAAGTGTTGGGCCACACCTCTTAATCTTTAAATTCAGGTGTTTTCAGTCCCATTGCCACAGACTTTTTAAATCAAGCACCTAACCATGCAGCCTGCATTCACAGTCATTGATGAAAGAATGAAGAGCTCACTGAATTCGAGAGTGGTGCTCTAACAGGATGCATAGATGACCCAGTACCTTTGTCCATATAGTGCGTACAGAACGTATAGCAGTGTAAACTTGTTTCTCCCACAGGTCCTGAAGCCCCAACTTCCTGTGAAGAGTTACAATGTAACTATGGAGCCACTTGCATTAAGGTGAATGGCCAGGCCCACTGCGAGTGCCCCTCACCTGACTGCGATTTGAAAAACAAAACCAAGGTGTGTCTTTCAAACTGTCTAAAGAAATAAGTTGTTTGAATGGAAACACATTCTTGTAGTTGCCTGTAGGGAGTTAACGTGTTCTCCCTTCGCTCCATCTCTGTCACTGTGGAGCAGGTGTGCGGCTCAGATGGGGTGACCTATGCCGACCAGTGCCAGCTGAGGACCATAGCCTGTAGACAGGACAAGGACATCACAGTGCAGCACTTTGGACAGTGCACAGGTGAGCCTCGTAGAAACCTCCATGCATAACGAGACACACGGATGGCCAACTGTTGTCAGTCCCTGATCAAAAGATAATGAGCAGTGCCGAGGGCCTCAAATTAACCCCCTCCTGCTGTTTCTCCTCCTATCCATCACTCTGATTCAGAAAGTAAGGTCAGAGCACTGTGAGAGCACATTTATCTTAAAATAAATGTTTCTGCACACACTCGAGCAGCTGTGCTTATTTCTTATTAAGGTAATTCAAGTGCTGAAGAGTATATAATAAAAGCATCTTACACGCATCATGTTCAATAGCACTTCTGTATATCGAACAAGCCTGTCTCTCCTCCTGGTTTTAAACTGCCTGGTGAGAATGAAAGCATGTGCCACACTACAGGGATCTCAGAATTAAGATGGAGATTTATTTATTTATTTTGAAAAGAAAAACAAGTTTGACTGGAGTCTGTGCGTTGCAAACTCACCAGATAGCAATGACACTTCCTCTTTGCTTTCCAGTCCCTTTGTTGGGATTTGGCTTCATCTTCAAACCCCCTGTTGGGGAATACATCAATCCCTTCGCAGCTTGATGCTGCCAGGAACACGATGCTGCTGAAGTATGATTGCACATGTAGAGTACATGTGTACTCAGGAAAAGGTACAGCTCTTGTCCCCCCTCCCCTCCATCCCAGCCCACATGCTGATGGACATTGCTTGGATCGGTGTAATAGGCACTGGGACCCTTGCCAAGGCCACAGCTTTCATGTACAGTGAAGTGGTCTCGCCGACTGCCAGCTTGCGTCACAGCAGAATTCTAGAGACGCCGCCGGCAAGAGCAGGAGGAAGCTCTACGCCAGCTGTGGAGCTGTGGCCGCGAGCCACTGCCAGGTGTCTTACATTTTCAGGTAGAAAAATGTTCATTCACCTCATCATTTAGTGGATCAAATGACCTCATGCAGAGACACGCGTCCCTTTTACCCCTCTTCCCTGAGTGATCCCCTTCAGACTGAAATGGCAGTATTCCAGACAGGAAAGGATGTTGATATAGTGTATGTTGATTTGTAGTTTCAGGTAGTCGGATTTAAAAAAAAAGAAAAAAAAAAAGAGTATGCTCAGTAAGGAATTGACAAGGCTTTGATAAGTCCCTGAACATCTGGTAATTACAAATTCAGTGCCGTGGGTTACCAGCAAATGGAGCCAAAATCCAGTCTGGTCTCACATTCCTCTGTTGCCTGGCAATAGAGATGTGGGTTGTGTGTAATCCCTCACCTAGCATTTCTGCATACACAGAAGGCACGAAGACGCCTCGCAGTGGACTCTCTCTCTATCTCTACGGGGACGATGAAGAGACAGGCGAGCGCTCGGGCCCCACCAGCAGCCGCGGAGGATCTTTTAATTTCTTCACCCGGATGCGGTCGCACCGCGGGTTGCTGTTCTGGCGCTGCTGTCGGCTCGGGAGTTAGATCTCGAGCTCATTTCACGTGTGGCTGGGTGCGAATTAGCATTTGCTCTGCCTCCACCCCTCACCACGCCAGAGCCAAGCCCGCCCTCCCTCCCACTGTTTACACGCAGCGCTTCCAGACGCCGGGCCACAGCGCCGTGGCATGCCAATGCTCGCCGAGCTGCTCCGTGGTTTGACAGGAGAGCAGTGCCAAGGGCTCTGCTATAAATGAGTGAATATTGATCTTTTTTAACATCATTGATCTGTTGCAACTTTTTATTATACAAGGGAGCGTGACTGCTGCTTCTGCTGCTGCTGTGCAGTCTGCCGCTAATGGGCAGGCTGAGGAAAGAAATTACAAGCCTGCAGAAAAAGCTCTTCAAATCTTTCTGCCTGTGACAGAGAGCTGTGATGTTACCCGGCTCTCTCTGAAGTCTCCTCCAAGCAGCCGCAGAGTATGGGGAGGAGTATTGCCGGCTTCTTTGCTAGGTCTCAGCAAAAGATGAAGCGATAAGAGAAGAATCCTCAAAAAAATATGCATAAAACACTGTACCGAGCACCGGAGGGAGGGCATTTGTACCGGTGAACAAATTCTGGCAGCGGGAGGAAATGGCCACCATGTTGGCAATGACCTGCCTCTCCCATATGGTGTTATTACCTGTAAGTTTGTAGCAAATTGGCAACGAAGGCCAGCATATGGCACAGGCAGCCCTCTGCCTGCTTGCTAGTCAGGGTTCTGTTGCCTTCTCCTCCATGTCCTGCGATTTTTTTTGTGCCATTATTCACTCCCTCGTTCAGTTTGCCATGCCATGTTTCCCTGCTGCTGATTTGTTAACCTGTATTTTCCATCTGATTTAAACCCTTTCTCTGTCAGGCTCTTTTTCCCTATCATTTCCTCTCCTTGCCTCTGTGGCTTCCTTGTCTTTCTCCTCCAGTTTGCGCTTTCCGAATCCCTCCTCCTCACTGAGGGTGGCTGACTCCACAAACAATCTTAATAATCACCTGTCAACAATAAGTACACAGCTGAAGCAAGCCGAGATGACTATGATTTATTTTGCTCTCTACTCTGTGACATTACTGTCCAGTGCTCGACTGGGAGGAAATAAAGCAAAAAAAAGGCAAATGGACTGTTAAACGTGATTAAGAGAAGCGTCAGCTGAACAGACTGTGCTGTCAGTCCTTCTCTGCTTTCTCCCAACGAGTGCTCCTCTCTTGCTTTATCCCATGTCGCTGAGCTTGCTTCTGGAGATGCCCACACACCCAAACACACATTAGGCCCTTTCCAGGGACCAATCCGCTTGACGCTAAGCTTGGCACAAGACTGACAGGTGTAGCCAAGAGGAAACGCGATGCATGCCACCTTCCTTGGTGATAGCATCGCTCCTCTATGCACTCCAAATCTCTCTATTACAAATATCTTCCGAGCTTTAAGCTGACAATCTGTGCGTCTCCCGGGCTTTCTGCCGTCTCAGTAGGTATCACATTTCACACCTCGGTGAATAATTGCCGATCAACTAAGCGATTATAGCGGTGTAATTAAGTCCTACACATAATGTTAGGCGAATCCTAATGAGGCGCATGTCTACGGTATAGCTTTTTATTTTTTAATCTCCTCTTCATTTCACCTTCTCGCTAACACACATCTGTGCTCGTGGGACGGCAAGGAGCGAAGAAATAATGACAATATTGCCGTGACTGCTCGCCACGGCTAAATCTGAAGTGTTCGCTTACGTAGCATCTCCCTGCCAACTCACTTATCTCCCGCAGGAGTTTTTGTCCCATTTATCTCTCTTTTATCGCCAACAGTTTGTCCTTTTGCACCAGAGCTTTTTGCATTGGTAATGATGGGCTCTTTACAGAGAGGCTCTTCTCGCTCCCCTCACGTGGAAGGATTCTTTTTCTGTTGTTGTTTTTGTTGCTCTCTCTGTGTGTGTGTGTGTGTGTGTGTGTGTGTGTGTGTGTGTGTGTGTGTGTGTGTGTGTGTGTGTGTGTATTGACACGAGTGTGTTGTGGTGGCATTGACGGATACTCATGCTCTCTGCAAGCAGCGCTCTTTGAAGCCAGAGTTAAAGCCGGCTTTTTTTTCTTTCTTTTTTTTCTGCCCCATTTCTATCAATCATTCATCACCGGAGGCACTGGCTGTTGGTGATTAAAGCTGTGCTACTGGAGGGCAGCGTTTGAATATGGATATATAATTCATAGGCATTGGCACAGCAACACACAAACATGCATATTGTGCACACGAATGCATGCCATATGTGTACAAACACAAGCACAAATACCCTCCACACAATGCGCTGACACCAACTGGAGTAGTTTAACCTGGTTTGGGAAACATAACTCGTCTGCAGGCGGAGTGCACATGCCCGAATGCGATGTGTCATCTGTTGGCATATTCCATTTTCACTCTTAAGACCCCTGAAACAAAGATTTCTGACATCTCATCCATTGCAGGCTTTTTAATCACGGGCTGCTTGTACAAACAGGCCTGTTTGTGTATGTGTGTGGTTTCTAATGTAATTACTTAATGACACTGGTGAACATCGGGGAGATGGGTTAGAAGATTAGAAGAGACATAATCACTCACTGAATACAGGAGTTATAGTGAGTGAAAAAAAGTTATAGTGAGCAGTAGGTTGTAATAATCATTAAGTGATTTTGTTATGGTTTATTGGCTAATTATGTTTTTTTTTATTTCCTCTGGTGTGATTTTTGAGGTTTTACTGCAGTAAAGTAAAACAAAGTCCAACACTTCCATCTATGCTCAGTCATTCATCCATTCCTTGCTTCCTCCCCTTCCCTCCACCAGAAACCATCTCTGAGCCAGCAGATCGACCCACCCCAAACCCCCCCGCCACCACCCCAAGCGCAACCGTTGCTGCCGCCACCACCATCACCACCGTCGCACCCTTCCATCCTAACATGGTCCACGGCGTCCCGCCTCCATGGATCGAAACCCTCGAGCAACCTGCGACCACCACCCCCTTTCCATCCCCTACACAAAAAAGTGCGCAAGCAACCAGCCACCACTCCACCCACATCCAGCCGCAAGCGCCGCAGCCCAGCCCAACCGCTGCCGCCTCCACATCCTCTCGCAGCGGTCCAATTCCCTCGGCCGCCGCAGTCTCCTTCGAAGGCTCGGGTAGTGGGGATCCAAGCGGGGACGAAGCGACTGAAGAAGAGAGCAGCGGCATCCCAACGGAGGCCAGTGGGGCCGAGGAGACTGTCGGTAAATCCCTGCTCTTTCACTTCATTATCCATAAAGCTTTGGGTGTGTGTGTAGGGAGGGGAGGTTTTTCTCAAAAAAGGGGCTGGTCAAACTCATAGTCTCCTCTTAGTTCACATCATAATGCATTCATGCCATCATCTGTTAATTGAAAATGAAAAATAGGCACAGGCTTATGTATTTGTATGCAAATTGCTTTTGAGGAGACAAATGTCACAGGCAGGCAGGCAGGGAAGAGAAATCTTTGTCAACAGGTGCTGTTAGTGTCATTTCCACTTGCATAAGATGTATATCTCAATTTCAGACAGAAAAGAATGTATTTGCATGGTTCACTGTTGCTACATCGCCCATGCGTTTTTCTTCCTCCCATTCCACCAGCTCTCAACAGCTAGCAAAACAAAACCCAAGCTCTGTAAAATACACTCTAGATGGAACTGCTGGTCCGCATCTCAGGATCTCTGGAGCCTGACTTGACAGGCTGATGTGACTGGGAGGTTGAGGTGCGAGTGTGTGAGCCAGCATACCTTGTCACATGACTAGTCTCAAATCTTTCCCGACATGCCTTCCTGGGCTCTGGCGGTTACCGGGCCTCTGGTTGAACAACAAGAGGACGACTAAGACTTTTCAATCAGTGCTCTCTTTTTGATTTTTTTCTTTTTTTCTGATGTTGCCTTCCATCCGTCTGTCCACCTCACCTGACAGCTCGCAGTAACAGGATAAGATTGATGGAACGGCAAGGCCCCAATGTGCTCTTCCTCGGCTCTTCCTCCTCCTCCTGCTCCCCCTCTCCTCTCGTTCCTGCTCCCCGAGTTTTAGATTTATTCTCTTGTCAGAGGCTGACCAGAGTGCTCGGTGATGCAAGGAGCATGTAGCTTGTCTGCAAAGGAGACCTGGCGTCTTGTGACTGTGTGTATATGTGTGCGTATGAATGTGTACCCAAGTGTGCCTGGATGTTTTTCCTTTTTTTCAACAGTCAGTTTGTGATTGTTTGATTAGACGATTTTCCAGGACAGTTTTGGATATTGAAATACTGAACTAATCTGTTTCGTCATCTGTTTTGTGTGTTTGCGTCTGTGTGTGTGTGTGTGTGTGTGTGTGTGTGTGTGTGTGTGTGTGTGTTAGTCTTATCTCCTGTTCCTCGTGTCACTGTGTTTGTCCAATCCAGAGTGCACATGTCACCATCTGAGCATACAAATGTGAGTAGGTCAGAGGTGCACCTTTTCACATTTTTGTGCCTGTGGTATTTTTGCAATCCGAACAAATCTGTGTGTGTATTTGTCGTTGTGTTTATCTGTGTTTATTTGACAGCTTTCATGGCTTCCATAGGAGTTGCACTGCCCGATGCTTCTGTAAATGTGCAGACCACATGCCAGCAGATGCCCCATAAACCCCAGCCTCCTCCCACCTTCTGCCCCGCCCCCTTCTCCCTCCTCCCTCCTCCTTCCACATCCTTTGACCGCATGTCCTTGAGAAGGACGTCCCTCGCCTCTGACGTGTTTATGGCTTGTTTAGCCGCTAGCTCTTTGCCTCGACGATTATTTCTAATCTCTCCGCGGCCATAAAGTGCACCGCCTCGACACCGAGACAACTCCCCCTCCGCCAACACCATCATTAGAGTGGACCGAAGCTCGCCGCTGTTATATACACACTCATTCTTCAGATAGAGCAAGCCGAGCCACTTTTATGTCTGTAATGTCCCAAGATAGCCAGATATGCAGTGACAGTAACACAAACACGAGTGTATGTTGTTTTTGTCCTCCTGGGACTCCTTGAAGGTAAAACTCACCCAATCTGCAGCGAGCAGTTATCACATCCTCCCATCATTAAAAGTGAGCCATGTGTGAGATGACTGGCAACACTCCCCATTAAGTGTTCTCTACCTGACAAAAAGAGATCCAGGTGTACAATCAGTTCTAGTGAAAATGCCACATAATCACTCCTGACAGATGCCTTTATTAGTGTCCAATCACTGGTCAGCACTCTAAAACAAACACACAAATGTGTGTAGATGCGAGAGAAAGTTGGAATTGTAGGTTTTTGACCTTGGAATCACTGCTGGTGTTGAGTGCCTAAAAATTGTAGCTCTGTTCTGGGTTTCCTACATAAGCTGTAACGTTTCATGAACTATTATGAGCCTCTGTGTATCACCCTCAGGTCCCACAATGGCGAGCACCACTTTACCCACACTTGAGGACAGGTCGTCCTGCGACAACACAGAGTTCGGCTGCTGCCCTGATGGCAAGACACCATCCAGTACTCCAGAGGGCGCCAACTGCCCCTGTAAGTCAAGCACACCTTTGAAAACGACTTTCTTTACTCTCTAATTACCTAAACATCTTCCCGGCTGTCTTCTGCGTCTTCTGTCTGTTGCTGTTGTTTCACCAGCTTCTGTAGCTCTTGCTTTGAGTCGCAGAACTCTGGCTCTGTTTGTATGGAGGGCGCCTTTCATGGGTCTTTTGAGAAAAGTAATTGGCTTTCCCTCCAATAGTGAGATGAGAAGACTGATACCGCTCTCATGCCTGTGCATTAAGTATGGAGCTGGAGCCAGGAGGTGATTAGCTTAGTGTAAAGGCTGCAAGCAGAAGAGAGCAGCTAACACATCTCTCTGCAAAGCTCACCACTGAACGCTTTGTGTCACCTTATTTAACAAGCACACACACTCAAATGTGGTAACGACGGTTTCAGAGGGACTTGTTGGCAGTTTCTTCTTCCTCCAAACTAATCGTGTCACAGCTCCATATTTAAAGCAGAAAACAAAACAAAAACCCAAATTTTCCAGCTGTAACCTCTGCTGCCTGAGGAAGTCCTTGTCGTCCTCCTCTGTTTGCGTGGCCTCGCGCTGTTTTGCCCCAGACATCAGTAATTGATGTGCTGTCTTGAGCTTTAGAGGGAAAAAAAGTGCAAAATGCTAAAAATAGTGTTGCAATGGATTATTGATCCAGACAGAGTTATCCGCACAACATATTGTTAAGGAATACTGTGTCGGAGGACAATTTCTGTTATTACAATAATTAAAGTGACTCTCAGTTAACTCGTGAAACACAGTCAGAATAATTGCACAAAAGTGCAAGAAATCAACTACTCGTCATTGTCAGTCTGCCAGTGTCGTGATTCAGAGAGGCACTGCTTTCCATCTATTTCAGTCTGTATTCATTTGCTGACATGTGAAAATTGAACAACAATATATATAAATATTTAAAAGTATAATATACAGTAAAAAATCCTCCTTAATCATCACTTATGACATATAAAGTGTGTGGGAGTTTTATCTGTGGAGACCTATTTCTTCTGATTTTGCTGTGTTCAGAAGGTTTCTGGGATGCAGTCGCTTGGCTGTAGGTGGATAGCACAGGCGCCGGCCAATAGTAGCACACAGAATATGAGGACAGAAGTAAAAAAACAAACAAAAAACATGGAAACCGGCTTATATGGCTGTTTCCGTCTCTCTGCTCTGCTCGCTGTTTAGGTAAGAAACGTATAAATAGCTGCGAGTCTGAATGTCTGTCGCCAACACACACACAGTCGCACAATGTGTGCACCATCCCGCGCAACAGGAAGAGTGGATGCGTTTCTTTGTGCCACCAGAATCAAAACATACCATCATTCCTGACTCTAAGCCTGCTCCCTGTCTTCACTGATTCAGTCATTATCTAGCTCGCTCGACCACCGCTGCTGTCTGTTTCGCTCGGTGAGTCGGCCAAAGGGCCAATTTTCAGTATTGTGTTTCTAAACATTAGCCACCATTTGCCTCGTGTTACACCTCTAATGTTGACTTTACAAATCGGGATATCGGAGCGTTTGGCTTAATTGTTCAGAACAGGTGGTGTTTTTTGGTTTTTCTCTGCAGCAGTGTTTTTATGAATCACTTCTATCATATGTAAATGAGCTTATTGACAGGTGGCAGGAAATTAAAATAAGAAAAGAAAAACAGAAACAGAAACAGTGAAACCATTAGTCTGACCTTGGTAATCCATTTTTATGAATTCTGCAACACTTTGCAGTCTCGCCCTGATATTAGTCATAACCAACAGATCCTCAGCGAGTTTCCTTTTCTCTTGTTTTGCTCGAGACTCTTGAACGCTCTTTCCTCTCTTCTTTCACCCTCGCTCCTTTTCTTTTAATCTCCCTCTCCTCTTGAATTCGCACCCCTGCACCCTCACGTGCGCTCTTCTCTTTATCAGTCCGCGCCACTGTTCCTTAGTTCCCTTCTGAGCTCTTTGTCACCTTTTCTCTCTGTCTCTCGCTCTCTCTCAAACCAGTCAATCTCAATCCAGTCTTGCATCAGTTCATTTCTCTCTGGAGTTGAGCAGCGAGTGAGCCCAGAGACTAGAAGGGGCCGACGAGCGCTGTTGTACCAATCAGTGACTCCTGCCACACTCAGTTCATAAAGATAAAGGGCTTCTCTCTCTCCCTTCATTTCTCTATCTCTCTCTCTCTCCATCCCTCGGTCGAAATCTGCCGTCTATTTGTCCTAGCCGTGGTAGTCTGACTGATTGTGAAAAGAGGGATTCACTCTGGCTCTCGGGGGAGCTTTGGGTCATGACTTGAAAGAGCTCGGGCCACAAATTAGTGCATGGAGTTGCATTTCTGGCACGGTGAAGGTCCCCTAAGCCTTTCAATAAACCAGCAGAATTTACTGCCACTCAGTCTGCAACATGACCTAAAGATATGAGGCCACCTTTGCCCATCCAGAGCCCTACGCCATTTATTTCTTTCACAGAATTTACAGGCAGGGAGAGGTGAAACATGAAAGGTTCTGTCGAGGTTGAATCCTGTGACATTTAGCCTCGAATCCGGCTGATGATAGAAACAAGCTCGGGCTACAAGAGAACTGTTAAAACGAATCTGCAAAAGCCTGTAAATATTTATCCCAGCTAACAATGACGGCACACCGGCGATCGATACTTCATTCAGCTCAAGTGTTATTACCAATAAAACCGAGCTGCGCGATAAGCTGATCAATACGCTGGATTTTTTTTCTTTTTTCTTCTCCCGAGAAGGCCTCAGCCAATCTCCCGCTCATTAGAAGTGAAATGACACATCCCTCTGCCTCGTGCATCGGCTGCTATTTCATTGTACGACACAGTTTATTGATATCTGACGGGCTGTCTCACGGGGGGAAAAAATAATTGTTCGTTGTTCAGATTATTAGGACATCACATGTGGAAAAGGCTCAAGGTTTGGTTTAGCCCACACTGACATATTTAAAAAAATTAAACACCTTGGTTATAGATTGCATTGGGTATATTTCCCAGTATAGTGTAATATAAAAAAATGACTCTAGGTCCTGCGTATGTTAAATTTAATGGCATCGGGGATAATTGCCAAATGCTAATGTGAAAGTTATTGGCACACTGAGCTCCAGATACTATAAACTCTTCCATATGCCTGGGGAAGTCTGACATATCCATTACATTTTACAGTTCACTAGAATCTGATAGCCAAATAGCTCTGTCTGTCTTTTTATCACTCTCTTTCCCTCTCTTTACGTCCGTCACGGCAGTGGTCTGGAAAATCACCCTTTCTGATGTTTGTCTTCTTTGCAGATTAGAAGTCAGATCTCGCTTGTCCCCCCTCTCTTTTCTTTCTTTACCCCTCTCCAAACTGTGTCCATTTGCCTCTATTTTATGGCCACCGTCACTTGTGAATCGATGTGTGCTGCCCGTGAAAGTACTGTAGATGGTGAGGGAGGGGAGCGAGAGGGCGGCGGCGCGCGCCTGTGTGTGTATCGGTAGTTTCTGCTGTCCTTTTCATGCAATTTTAACCAGGCTGTGTCAGTCATGGGTCCGCCTGCATTAAGGAGACAATTATGACTATCTTTCACGATAATCATACAAGTGCTCGTCCTGTTCTCTCTGGCATTGCTCAGGCAGGGGCTGCCATGATTGATTTGGGCAATTTGTTCTGCTGATTATGAGCGGCACAGAAACTCCTCCGTTCTCCACCACACACATAAACACCTTCGACTTTCAGCTTTATATCGCACTGCACCTCTCTGGCGGCAGTACCGAGAAACCATATAGAGTTGATAGATGTCGGACAACATAACCCCCAAGGTCGCACAGGGAGGCTTTCTCTTTGCTGAGGAAGGCACTATTTTGAGTGCCCGTGGGTTGCTTTCACTTTAGTGTGTGTTGTTTTTTTCCTCCATGTGTTTGTGTGTCTGTCTAACTTGTTGTCTTTTTACCCAGCCCTCCATGGCACGGCCAGCTTTGGGGACGAGTCTCGGTCTGGTAAAACTGGCCCATTTTTCCACCTTCTGTTCATCTCTTCTGTCATATTTCACAGTCCACCTGTTCCACCACCACAAATCCACCGCCTCTACCTTTAATGGCCAAACTGCAGACCTTTTTTAAAGCCCCAGACGATCAGCAACACACTTCACTAACCCCTCCTTGTCAAACACACACAAACACACAATCCATCACTAACCCAAAACTGGCACTGCTCTGAAACGAGGGGGATGGCAGCGGGGAATGAGTGAAAGAAGAGGGCTTGAGCCACAGTGTTTCTGTATCTTCTCTTCTTCTTCCAGCCACCATGAGGTTCAGCGGTTCCCTGCACCTGGACCAGGTGGATGGCCAGGACCTGATCTACACACCTGAGATGGAGGACCCCAAGTCCGAGCTATTTGGAGAGACAGCCCGCAGCATAGAGGGCGCTGTAAGTGGCTGAATTTGCTGTCACACGATTTCATGATTAATTAATAGATTAAAGAATCCACATTTACATCTCTCAGCTTATACTGCCCTTTGCTAGCTCTCAGCTTTTTAAATAAGCTTTTTAATGAGGTTTAAAGTACTTTTAAATGTCCTAATGCCCTTTGCTGTTTTTCCAGCTTGTTCTGCTGTCCTCAAGTGTCAAAAAAGTGTCCAGAAAAAGTATAAATTAAAACTGCTTTGATGTAATTGATTCAAATGACAGTTGCCACTGTTGCCATTAGGGAAACTTGGAGAGTAATGCTACAAAATTCTCCTAGTATTCCCAAGAATGTTCTTGTCATGAGTGGAAACCTTTTCAGACAACACTCAAAGCATCGTGTCACACTAAAACTCTTCCCGAGAGCCAGACTAATCAGATTCTTTCAGCTCCTTCAGGCAGGTTTCATCGCACGTTTTACAGACTTGACACCCCTGAAGTAGCTGAGTAATATTCTGCCACACTGAGCTGGAGTGATTTCTGTGCTCTGACATCTGATAGAAAAAAACAACAATGATAAAAAGAAAGGAAAAAAAAGAAGAAACCACACATTTTGCTGGCTGGCTGCACTTAGAGAGGAACATACATCATATCAGAGGCAGACAACGTGGCCTATCTGATATTTGATTTTTAATAAAAGGGGAATATTAGAATTCTCTTATAATCTGTGATCTGTAGACATGAATATGTAAAGAAATTGAATAACATTTTCAGATGTACCTGCCTGACACAGGTGAAGATATTAAGATTTACCATTCTATTTTTCCTTTTTTTCCCCTGAACATTTACATCAAAATAGGAATTCCAGAGACTTATATACATATCTACACACAGATATACACACACACAAATATATATATATATATATATACTACAGAAGTATTAATAACGTCCAAAGAATGTGGCCTAAATAAACAGACAAAGAAATTCTTCAAGCTTAAGACCAATACATAAAATAAATAAATAACAGCTTTCTGCAGACTTGTTTAAAGAATAATTTGTCAGTTGCTTGCCAGACACTTCACAGTATTCAAAAAGCAGCTTTTCATGTGAGATTAATTATGATTTTTCAGCTATTTGAAAACTCAAGTCCTTATTCTGGATATGAGTCTCATAAGTTTGGATGGTCACGATGCCAGTAGCTGTAGCCAAAACCCAGGCGGGCACAGAGCCTGTACAGTAATCACAGCTTGGCTCGTGTTGGTTACCCTGGTTGAATTTCTCCACTGTCCGTTTTCTATGTTGAGCTTAGACCTTTGAACAAATGTCTCTGTTGTCAAGCCAGGGTCTTGCTCCTCTGATGAAATGGGAACTTTGTGTGTTTGTGTGTGTGCGCGCGCTTAGGTACACAGTACACATGTACCAGCTGTTGAATTGTGTCACTATGCCCCACTGGGACCTAATCTTCTACCTCACAGTGATTTGTGAGTGTGTGTGTACGTGCATGTGTGTTCATTAACACTATCAGCCTGTGTGTCTCTGAAGCCTAGTGTGCCACTTGACGCCAACCACCCCCTATTCATCTTCCAGCACACACACTGAGCACATGCAGAGCATACACGCCAGGACACATTCACTTGAACGTACGGGTATATAGAAAGAAGGCGAATCAGCCCGCCGCTCGTTTCACTGACAGAACAACCTGTTGTAATTTGCAGATAAATTAACACGTGGAAGAGAAAGAGAAGGAAGCGGAAAAGAAAGACCAGGTGGTTTTGAGGACCGTGTGTCCACGGGAGAGTTTGCCCACCGTGACTAAGCCAGTTTTGGAGGATTTTATTTTTCGACTTTGCTGTCACACCTCAGCCCACAAATTAGAGACATTTAATGCATGAAGGAAATCATCTTTAACAAACTGAATCCTCAAACCCAACAAAGTCCACTCAGTCACTCATTGTCACTGATTAGCAGCTTTTTGTTTTTATTTTTTAAATATTTTTGCTTCTTCCATCAGCTCTCACCTCATTATTGTCTGAGGACTTGCTGATTTACAGTGTACATATCATGAATAGGTCACTTTTAATAAAAAGAATCACATCATGTGATACATTCACAATTTAAACTAGTGCACATAACTTCTTTTTTTTTTTTACTTCTAGCATAAAAATGGCCCATTTTTAAGAGAAAATACTCATCCAGATTTGGGGTTAAAAGGCAGCGTCAGTATTTATAACTGTTAAAATATCACTGTTGGCTGATTTTAAAAAATCCCACTTCAGTCAAACCTCATAAAGAGCACTTCAGGCTGTTACAACGTGCACACAGTAACGAGCATCAGTAGCAAAACCAATCATAATGTCAGGGTAGCTCAACATTTATCTTAGCTCCTCCTGAAAACTTGTTCCAATAATTAATGCCAGGGCAGCAGCTAAATGTCAGTTTGTGCACCCACACCCAATGGGTTCCTTCCATGCACCCCAATTTGAGAGGCAGCTTCTTTCTTCCTCAGAGATAGGGTACAGTCTTCTGGAATTGGACTCGCTGCCGTGATAGCGTGGAGCTCATTACCGGCCTCATTTATCATCTCCTCTGTCTGTCCGTTCTCTCCTCCCACTCTTTCTCGCTCTCTCTCTCTTCTCCTCAGCTCAATGAGTTGTTTAGGAAGTCGGCGGTGCACAAAGACTTTATGAGCGTTCGTGTCCGTAACCTGGCGCCCAGCAACTCCATCCTGGCCTATGTCGAGGCTCACTTCAAACCAGGTGAGAGATCCTTATAGAGAGATAGATGAGCTTTGTGCATTTGGCTTTCAGCGAGGAGGGTGTGTGAGATATGAATACATTTTTAGTAGAAAAATAGGCATCTTGTAAATAGATGAGCTTGGATAGTCTTGCTTTCTGAAATTTGCACAACACGTGCTTTAAACCATGGGTGGGGCTCTCCAGGCTTCAAGGGCTGGTGTCCTGCAGGTTTTAGATATAACCCTGGTTCAACACACCTGAATCAAATAAATAGTTCATTCCCAGGCATCTGGAGAACTTCAAGACAGGTCATATAGCCATTTAAATCAACTGTGTTGGATCAAGGACACATCTAAAACCTGAAGGACCTGCAGGATATCTAAGGAATTGGGTATTGTCTAAATATCATCATGTTACAATACTTTTCTTGGATCTTGGGTCATATGCAGCAGCTGCTTCTTTAAACTACCACACAGAACATCAGCTTCCTCCGTTCCTTTTTATTTTTATTCCATCGTTTTATGAGCCTCATTTAGTGTCCTTGATATCCTTCACGTGGGTTATCGGGTGCCGTTATGTGCCGCTCCTCCATGGCCTGTAAAGCAAACATCTGCGGCGAACATTATGAGACCAATTCATCTGGAAAAAAGCCGGACAATCAACGGCTGGAGGACAAGTGGTCCACGGAGACCCTCCCAACTGTCATACATAGGGCTGTTTGATATATCCCTTTTAACATTTAAGGAGCTCAAGCCTTGTATTTGCTTTGGAGTGCTCCTCAGAGGCCTTGCTCTAAATGCTTGTACCTCTTGTTTGTTGTAGATACAAGATTCACCGTGGAGGACATCGTAGGAGCCCTGCTGAAACAGTTAAAGGCCTCCAAAGACACCAGCATCTCTGTGAAGAAGCCGGAGGATGAGAATATTCGCTTCACCAATTATGGTAATACAGTGTGGACTTAACAGAAGTGTGTAGGGATTAATAAAATGAAAGGGAGTTTTAAGTTATTCATGGGGTAGTTTATCAAAGGTTTTACAGGTCTTGAATAGAAAGTCTCAGAACCGCAGGCTCAACATACTTTAATGTCCCTTTTATTTCCTTTTTCCAAATCCTTTTGTTCTCCAACCACCTCTGTTGACAGGCCTGTCCTCCATCTCCATCTTCACCACCACTACCACTACCACCACAGCGTCAGTCACCACAGCTGCTCCCACCACCTCGACCAGGCCTCCTACAACTTCCCCTTACATCACCCGTCGACCGACAGCCACCACCCGCAGGCCCTTCAGCGGCAGACATAAATTGGTGCCGGTTACCTCGCCTCTAACCACTACTGCCCTGCCTCCAGCCACTACCGTTGCCCGCTTCACAACCAGGCCTTACCACAAGGTGCTGCAGAAGCCCTGCGACTCCCACCCCTGTCTCCACGGAGGCACGTGCGAGGAAAACGGCAGCGAATTCAACTGCAAGTGCCCCGCGGGCCGCGGAGGGACTGTGTGCGAGAAGGGTGGGTCAGCACAGAGTTTTCATTTTCTTTAGGAACTGTATCTTTTGCCATATTTCTGATTACTCTTAAATCAAAAGTTTCAAAGTCTCGGCTTATTTCAGACTCATCTAAGAAAATGAGCTCAGACAGACTTTCCCTGTAATTTGCTACTTTGCAATTAGCAATTTCAAAGAACCCACCAAAGGCTAACGGTTACAGAGATTTTGCAGCAGCTAAGTGGGTTTTAGGCACTCCACTTTTCATTGTGCCAATCATGCTTTTTAGCTGTTTTATAATCACTACTAACCACATCTTCAAGTGCTTTGATGTATTTATAAAGTAGCAGAAACATACCATTATAATAGGAAAAAAATCAAATATTAGAAACACTTGATCAAATAAAACGCTATTTTAAAGCGAAAGAAGAAATGCATTCTCCGCGTCATGCTTTGGTTTGGCGTGGTTGTAGCGTCTGCAAGGTGACACCTTAATTGGCAGTGGGAGTAATGACTTTCAGTTAGCTTTGAAATATGTAAATGAAATGTTATGTGGCCACAGATGTGGATTTATTGGATCGTATAAAGCTCGACGGTTTATCAGCGAGCAATCACAGCACTGTACAGAGTGTCAGTTTTACGGTCGGTGTTGAAGAAAAAAGAAAACCCTTGGAAATAAAGAGCTGAGGTGTGATTGAGTTTCTCCCCAACTGCTGCGCTTCAAGCTCATCTCGAGTGATTCAGACAGGCCCAACATCTCAGAAATGAGCGACCACTGAGCCGTGCACCAAAGGCTACACAAAATCCAGCCGAGGCCGCAGAGAAAACCATAAACCTGGGAGAACTTTTTAGAGAAGCGCAGCTCCTTCCTTTCTTCCCTCTTACTCTACTCTGGGATTTTTCTGAAATGGGGAGCAACCTCACGCAGCTGCGTCTTAAGATAATTGACACTAATTGCTTTGATGGGGATTAGCTGGTGAGAATCAGTGTGGATCTTTGCGTTAGAGTGCTTAAATGAAATCATGCACGCATACACACAAAACTGCACAACCAGCCTCCCCGAGATCAATCAAGTCATTAGAAAAGCGAGAGCTCATCAGATGCCGTTCTCCTCAGAGAGACAGACAGGAAGACAGATGGACGGTGGGGAAAAAAAGGAGCCCAGGAGAGATAATGCATGATAATAATCAGAATTGTCAAGTAGATTCACAAAAAACAAACATTTCCTGTGTGTGTTTGTGTGTGCACGCGTGTGAGACTGTGCACGATGGCTCCTCTTTCTGCACCTTCTGCTTTTGATAAACCTATCAAGCCTTTGGTGAAAACATCAATCCTGTAAAATAAACAGAATTCTTCTCATTTTCTGTCACGTGCCGCTCACGCATCATAACGTGCATGAAGCTTCTCTCACACCGCAATCAAGCAAATCACATAATAATGACGAGAATGTCTCGTTGTCTTCTTTCCTCCACAGTGATCAAGTACTACATCCCGTCATTTGGAGGCCAGTCCTACTTGGCCTTCCCAACCATGAGCGCGTACCACACTGTCCGCATCGCCATGGAGTTCAGAGCCTCTGAGATGGACGGCATCCTGCTCTACAACGGCCAGGATCGCAAGAAGGACTTCATCTCTCTTGCTCTGGTCAACGGCAGGGTGGAGCTCAGGTGAACGTCAGCTGATTTAAGAGGGACCTTGTCGGCTAACATCAGTGGTCCTGATGTTTTGTTTTTTGATTTAATTCAGTGGGCTTTTTACTTTCACATCCATCGTGGCAAAAATAAGATGAAATTTTAATGATCAACACTATGAAACCGGGTCATTGCAGCAGCAGCTGACAACAGATGCAGATAAGAATAAAACAAAGAGACGGCACTAAAGATAATGAGGCAAATAATTACAGTGAGTAAACATGTCGGAAAAACGGCTGTGCCGGGAAAAGAAAAAGCTACAGTTCACATGATTACAGGTGGAAGGAATATATACTCGGGAATATATGCTAATGTCCCAAGTGCACATTTTATATGTTATCTTTAATCACACAGATAAACAAAGGAAAAATCTAATCTGTATTTACAAAATGTGGTGTTTGTATTTACAGATGTATTGAATGAGAAAGAAATTTCAGCTTAGATGCTTTAAATGACTCTTTTCCATCAGAACTGTGCATGTAGCAGTCAGGTTTGAAGTGGTACAAGTGTGTTTTTGTGCATGTTGTCAACACTGGTGGGGGCAGTATCACTCTAGGACCAAAGCAAAAAATAGAAGAATAAATAATCAAATGTAGCCAAACAAATAATGATGTTTTTTTCATCATCCCTTCTTGGTAACCATCTACAGCTTTTATTCCATCATGGAATGGATGGAGTATATTTGCAGACTTAAAGTCAGGCTGGGTCACCGTTAGGAAATTGATCCTGATGTAAAACTGGTGTTTTGCCCCTTTAACATGCACACTGGAGATTTATGTGGGCAAAATATCTAGTATTACACTTTAAACTGAAGCTGACAGTAACTGCAGGTCTTATCTAGTCTCATGAGAGACGAGACTTTTCCTGCCAGAAACCTGCAAAAACACTAGCACTAATCTCTTCTCTCTGCCGGAGACGTATGAATAAAAAATCATTTGGGGACGGGAACATCTTCAGAAGAGACAAGAATGAGCTAATTAGAGATGCTGCAGTGCATCTTTTTCGGACCTTTTATTTCTAATGTTAGCTTCCCTTGTCTTTCTGGTTCTCACATTTCACCCTGACCCCTGCAAGGTCTTTCAGTTTCTCCCAACCTGGCCAGGTTAGATTGCTCTATTCAGGGTAAAATCAATAGCAAACTAAAGGAGATCATTAGTCACTTGTGCTTTCAAATAGAGCTCTGCCTCAATTCTAGAAATACAGCTGTGAGATTACCACCCACAGCTCTGCAAATCCAAGACGTGGGGAGAAGAACTAATTATTTGTGGCAGATAATTGCTCTCAGGTTGCGATAATGCTACCATATGTGTGGGTGCACATACACGACGGCTCTTTTCTGTGATGATACGGCCTTTTTCTCTCAACAAAACCTCATTAGAAAAAAGGTTGAATTAAAAATGAGGATGTGATTCCAGTCATTTCAGTCACATGCTCCAGTCTGAAATTCCAAATAAACACTTTTGTATCTTCTTTCTTTCCTCCACCTTTGTCTTGTTGAGCATTATGAGCAGATTTCTTGTAGTCATTGTAGTCAAGTTGGATATTTTGAAAAATAAAATACCTGCCTGATGAAAGTATCAAAGTCAGCAGAAATAGAGGGATCTTTTGGTAAAGTGAGGTGTCTAACTTATTCTGTATCATCCCTTTTCAGGTTCAACACAGGTTCGGGCACAGGCACGGCCCTCAGCAAAGTTCAAATCAGTCAAGGCCGCTGGCATCAGCTGGTGGTGACTCGCAACCGCCGAAACGCCATGCTCAGCGTGGACAGCGAGGCACACATCGAGGGCGAGAGCCCACGGGGCACAGATGGCCTCAACCTCGACACCAACCTGTTCATCGGAGGAGTGCCTGAGGACATCAAGCAAGAGTAAGACCTTGGAATTGCAGTTACAGTCACACCATTGTGTTAATAGTGATGTGCAGACACAAAGTCCATCATCTGTGGCTCATTTTAATATTTCATTCTACAGCTTTTATATATTCAGTATCTAGCTAATTCCAAGCGGCACCAATCAAGTTTTCTGTTTATGCTAATTTTGCTGATTTGCCATTTTTTTATTCAGTGTAGAGTTAACTAATGTTAATCCCACTTCAGTGGCCCGTAACCTAGTCGGAGACTTTTGAGGGAAAAATTAGCCATGTGCAGCTTTTTGATAAATCGACTGCCGTTATTTGTATTCATCTGGTACCTTCCGTTAAGTCATGTGAGGATAGTTGCCTAGAGTGGTTTCATAGAGCGCGGCCCCATCTTCGATTTGTTTTTTCCCCATCTGCTGCTTGTTCATCCATTGGTCTTAATAGAAGTGCACTAAAGAGTAGGAGGATAACAATATGGGAATATTTAAAATAAATTGCTTTTATGAAAAAAAAATTCTTCATGTTATAAAATTAGTAGAAACGTTTAAGTCATAAATTTGCTGTAAAGTTGGGAATTTAAACACGGGAGTCTGCTTTTAGTACAGCTTCAATCGGAAGTTCAAAGAATTGCAGTTTTTGGCACTTTGGGATTTGTTTTGTTTGCTTCATTTTTCAGCCCCAGAGCTTGCAGCTAGCTGAGGACACGGACAGTAGGCATCAAATCGCAGTGTATTAGAGTCATTAGTTGCAAGCCTGTGGACACACTCAAACTATCTGCCCCCCACTCCATGCTAGTAATATTGTTTTAGTTAACACTGTTTTGATGGAAGGTGTTTTGACCTGTTTATTTATACGTGTACAATTAATGTACGACCCTAATTCCCAAAAAGTTGGGACAGTGTGACTTGCAAATCTAAACACAGGAAACATTTTACTGATTAATGAAAAATCTTGCTCATTTGTCTTCGAACAATTTGATCGCAGCAAAGTGTCTCAATAAAGTTTGGAGAGGGGCAGCTGGAAAAGTAAGTGGTACTAAAAAGAAACAGCTGGAGGAGCAATTTTGCAACTAATTAGGTTAATCATATTAGAGGTCGGTAACGTGATTGGGTTTAAAAAGGGTGTCTAAGAGGGGCACAGTATGTTGAAATCACTGGACAGGCTCAGGAACACTTACACAAATCACTGTGTCTGAGCTTTAACTATACAAATGCTGCTTAAAGCTCTACAATGCAGAGAAGAAGCCATATGTGAACATGATCGAGAATCGCCGTCGTCTTCTCCGGGTCAAAGCTTTAAAATGGACTGAGACAAAATGGAAAACTGTTCTGTGATCAGCCGATTTGAAATTTGACACTCTTTTTGGAAAACATGGACGCTGTGTCCGCCAGAATAAAGAGGAGATCTATGGAGGTGCATTAGTGCCTGTGGAACTGGCAGCGATAGGGAGGATGAAATAAAAATATAACAAAGAAGATCCAGGACTGTTCAGCAGCTGGAATCCTATATCAGACAAAAATGGGATAACTCTCCTCTCCCAAAAGTCCGGAAACTGGTCTCTCTTGTGATGCTACACGTTGCTGTCATCACAATCAAAATGACCTTTTGTTTTAATTAAAATGGTGCATTTTAACTTCACATGTTTTCCTGTGAATAAAATATGAGGTAAATATGAGAAAGTGATATAAATAAAATGTTTATTATTTTATTATTATTTTTAATTACACACCTATTTTACATAGTGTCCCAACTTCTTTTGGAATTATGGTTAAAATAATGCCATTTATGTGAATGATTGTAATTATGTGATATGATATTGTGGCATCCCTGGTACAAAGCCGGTGTCAGTAATAGTAGTAATTAACCAGTTTGTTTGATTTTGATCAGAAATGATCAGATGTTCGAGAAAAAAAGGTCAACATCCGAGGTGAATTTGGAAAAGTCTTCATCTAGCTCTTCCTTTATGAAAATATAATGAAGTGTATTAATAATACTTCATAGAGTATGGCATTTCTTCACTGCAGGTTCAGTGTGATTCAGTTAGCTTTAGTAGTGTAACTTTTTTTCCCCCCTGTCTGTCTTCAGTGTAAAGGAGAGGACAGGGTTGGCAGTCGGTCTGGTGGGCTGCATCCGCATGTTAGATGTCAACAACCGGAACCTCAACCTGCAGGAGAACGGGGGCGAAAGTCTGTACGGCAGCGGGGTGGGTGAATGCGGCAACAACCCCTGCCTGCCAAATCCCTGCAAGAATGGCGGTGCTTGCCAGGTGAAGGAGGCCGAGATGTTCCACTGCAAGTGCAGCAAAGGATTCTGGGGTAAGATGCTGAGCAGATTTTCCTAATAGTTATGGACAGTCATGGAGTTCTGAGAAGTTGGTTCCAGTATAAGCGTGGGGAAATAAGTAGAAAATATGCCTTATTCATATGTAATCTTCAAACTTTCCTAACACCTTGTAGTTAAAATTCTGCTAATACATCTCAGTGTTGCCTTCTCCACAGGGATTCACTGTGGTCATGCCTGACTCACAAATCCTAAGTAAGCTTGACAGGCTAATTTGACAGTGTAACTCATGCCCCCAGCAGCAGCGCTGCAAGTCATTTTGTAAACACTATCAAATCTGTGTGTCCAGCACAGAAATGGGAGTTTAAATGTTGACGCAGTGCAAGGAACACGAAAAACTTTGAACTAATTCTCTGTGATTGGCCTTTGGCCTATCTCTCCTTCCACTGTTCCTTTCCTCGTCTTTTTCTCCCTCCAGCAGATGGCAACTAACAAGCAGCTGAGAGAGAGAATATAGTTAAGAGCAGACACCAGCAGGGCCTAGCCAAGCGTGCCCCTCGCTGGTTATACTGCAGCTTACCGCGGAAAGTTTCACACAAGAAGCAATTTAATTGTCAGATCTAACTTTTATGCTCGAATAGTAAAGGATTTCACCCACAAATGGGGGCAGGTTAATGGTTATTGAAACAACCTGTCAGTCGAGGTTTAAGAGCCATTTTCCTTGAATATACAATATGGATCAATAAAGTATTGCGTTGTATTACTGTTGCCTTTATGTTTTTGTTGGTGCTGAGAAGCTTGGGGAGGCATGTAAATCTGAAGAAGCACTGCTGTGACAGAAGTTATGCTAGCAACCCAGTGTACAACAAATGGTGTTAATGAGAATTGGACCGATGCCTGCGCCCTCAGATTGAAGTTAATTTTGTCACGATGTCCATTTAAAAGTGGCCGAGATTGGCTATCTCGAAGGAACAGGACAGATCGCAGAAAGAGAGAAGACAGAACAAATGGGCGGGAAGAGTTGTAGTTAGAGGGAGGGCATGTCAGGACAGCTGGATGAATGCGAGAGGGGAGAGAGTAATAGAGTTAAAAAGACGAGAGAGGAAGAATAGATGTGAAAAAGAGCTATGGTGGTGAGGAGCTAAGAGTGGAGGATAAAATACAGCTTCCAAACGCAGGAGTGAGGAAAACGGGGGAGCCCTGTGAGCTCAGCATGGATGGGGTTCATTAAAGCACTCGCCTCACCACAGGCTCTGACTGCTAAAGTAATAACGGGTGAATTCAGATGGGCTGTGGCAGAGGGCAAACCCATCATCCACCAGACGCCTGCTAGCCTTTCCCACAGTTGGCGTTGGCCTAGAAACATGGCCGCGTGGCAGGAAGGCTCTCCACTGTTTAATCTGGACGTGTAATATTTCTAAATCCTATTAGAAAATGACCTCTATTACAGAGGAAATCCTCATACACCCGCTTCTCTCTCCTTTTTCTGTCTTCCCCTCGTTTCAAGTGGAATACAAAAGAGTCAGTGGTTGAATACGTTGGCGCTTGTTGCATGTTTCCTTGGTGGTTCCCTTCTGACATTTTTGTGTCTACATCCAGGTCTAACGTGTGCCGACGTCCACGACCCGTGCAGCCCCACCAGGTGCCATCCGTCTTCCCAGTGCCAGGCACAGCCCGAGGGAGGCTACAAATGCGAGTGCCCCATGGGACGTGAAGGAAGACACTGCGAGAACGGTAATCTCTCCCGGACACAACAGAGTTTTGGTCTGGAGTCTGCTGTGTAGCACCCTCCTCCATGCCTATTTTCCCTCTTCTGTGACATTTCCATTCCCGCTGAATCGAAAAAGGAGATCAAATGCAGAAGAAGGGAGGGGGGGGGGGGGGGGTGCAAAAGCCTTCAGGGTGGAAGGGAAAGGGAGGGTTGGTGGCATACAGAACTGAGGTAGATGATTGGCCCCGTCGGGCCATTCACCACATCGACTCTGCTACGCTTGTTAGTGGGTAGGATGCAGCCTCCCTCCCTGCCTTTCTGCCCACAGGTGTTGTGTTCAAACATGTTTGTTGGTACTTAGTTTCACATGGCAGAACCAGGCCGCTGCTGGGAAAAAGACCGGAGCACAGCTCAGCTGCTTTTGGGCAGGGATAGCTCAGTAGGTAAAGTGGTCGCCCCATGATCGGAAGGTCGGCGGTTCGAATCCACTTAACGGCTACCCTGAGGTACCCCTGAGCAAGGTACCGTCCCTACACACTGCTCCCCGGGCGCCTGCTTAGTGGGCTGCCCACTGCTTCACTGAGTGAATGGGTCAAATGCAGAGAAAAACAAGTAATTTCCCCATGGGGATCAATAAAGTATCCATTATTATTATTATTATTATTATCATTAAGTTCATCATTAGCACTTTGGGCGGTGTGGCATTCTGAAGTCTACTCATGTTTATCCCTCCCTTCCTTTGTAGATGTTGTCATGAATGCTTGCAGAAGTTGACTTCTGCAAGTGTGAATTAAAAAGAATATATTCCGATGCAAATCCTGAACAAAAGAGAAACGCGCAACCTTGTAACCCTGGGAATTCGGAAAAAAACCCAGATGGGAATAGCCTCTTTCTCCTTCGCCTCGAGTCCAAGTTAGCAGGTGATTAAAATAAATTGAGGCGAACCAAAATCAATGCCATGTGAGCGGGAGCGTCTCCCATTCCAAAAGGCTATTTTTTTCACACGAATCAATGAGATGACTAATCGCATCAGTCCTTCCTGCCCGCGGTGATTAATGGGAGCGTCAGTCAGCCAGAGTGTCAGCCCCCGAGAGGAGCTCAGAGATAAGGTGGCAGCCAGGCGGACATCCCCTCTGAGGGCTGCACTGAGAACAGTTAAAAAGACAGGTAGCTTAGAGCGCTCTCATCAGAAGCCTGAAGGTGAATTGGTCGTAATATGAAGTGTTTGTATCTTAGCATGTGCGCGTGTGTGCACTCAGGTTTAGCTGAGCTGTGGCTTCCATTTCAATTCCACCAGGGGTTTGTCAGTGTAGCTCGCTGCTATAATATTCACAGTCAAGGACTTTTCTCAAGGGTGTTCCAGTAGTACTGAATGGCCTACTTTACTCAATGCTTTTACCCTGTCATAGTGTAAATCATTACAATTTAGTGATGGAAGCACAATCATTAGGATTGAGGCAGTACACACACAGACCAAAAAAAGGGGGCTTGTCAGTTACATTAAGCTAGGTCTTTGTGTGAGATTTTCTTTTTTGTGTATTCAAGCTGCTTGTTGCCATTTCATTTTTTGATACTGTGGGTTTATTAGAAGTACTAATTGGGTGTCATTACTCCACCATCAACAAAATTGCCACAGAGCTTGCCACTGACTTAGCAATAGAAGCAACGGCTCGCTAAATGCCGCTTCTGACTTAAAGACCAAAGACCAGCTGTGGAAACTTTAACTTGACGGAAATTTTCTTAGTCGTCAAACTCAGTCACCCACGCATCATGCAGCTTTCCTGGTCATCCAGCCTCTTCCAATGCCTTGCCCTCTGCTCACCTATTGATCGATGTGCTTTCAGTTCGAGCGCTAGGTAAAAAACAAGAAAAACCCTCCAGACTTGCTCTATAGGAAACTACATTCTGAGAAGCTCTTAAAGTGTTCACTTTAGCAAAGGATTCCTTGTTGCGTGCACCAGACTCTTTTTCCGTCTCCTGCGCGGTGCGTGCCGTCATCATCATTAGCAGTCTTCTGCACAATAGCTAATTAGCTTTCTCTTCTATGTCTCCCTTCCCCATCCTGACTAATCCCAGCCAATTACGAGTAAAAGCTTTCTTGCCGGCTACATAGATAGGTATGTGTATATGTGTGAGCATCTAGCGTGGCACATTCCTCTCAGTGATTGTAGCTTTTGCAAGCAACACCATAAACACATACTCCCACAGTGACACTTGAATGATTTTTAATGTCAAGCTACTTGTTAGCGGGATGGCACAGTGCCTGTCCTAATCACTCCAGACAGCCAAAAGACGGGACAGCCAGACGTAGACCCTGTTGCTAAGACATGAATTTGTAAAAAGGCCTGCCAAAATACAATAGCCACATTATTTGATAGGTCCCAGGCTGTGGTGTTAAACTCCGCATGTCTCCAAAGGTCCTTTGTTATACAGTGGCGGGCTGTGTAATCAGTCTGACATAAGGGTTTTTTAATTTATTTAATTTTTTTGTTTGAATTTCCGTCAGGAGAAAGTCTTAATCCCAAAAGCTATAAAAACACAAATCCATCTCTCGCCTTAATGCTGACAGGCTCTTCAAAGATGTACTGACTATCCCTGAATTTCAATTTTGTCAGCAGCAAAAACGACACCTGCGGTTCAATACCGTCTCTTTGTTTTTTTTCCCCCCAGTGGTTGAGAGGCAAGGGGCTTACATGCCACTGTTCAACGGAGACTCTTACCTGGAGCTGAAGGGGCTACATCTGTACGGGCACGATCTGCGGTAAGTCCCATGCCTCAGTGTGAAACCCACATGTATTATTGAACACCGGATACCACGTAGGTCTCACAGACTGAGCTTGTTCTGTGCCTAAAGCCAACACCCTTCTTTAAGCCTGGACTGAACTGACAATGACGGAAACAAGTAATGCTGTCTAAGTGTGAGCATGTAGAACATACAATGTCTTTATATACTGGAGAAACAGTGTTGATGCACCAGACACAGAAAAACATCTAGGAGATGTTTCTAGGAGATCCTCTTAAACTCACGTGTGTGTTTTGCTTCTGTTACATCTGCAGTCAAAAGGTTAGCATGACAGTGGTTTTCATGGCCAACGACTCCAATGGTTTGATCTTTTACAACGGCCAAAAATCAGATGGAAGAGGAGACTTCATCTCACTGTCCTTGAGCGGTGGATTCCTGGAGTTTCGCTACGACCTGGGGAAGGGACCTGCCACCATAAGGTTACCACGACTTGAGAATCTAAGAGGGTTTAAGTTATCAAACAAGAAAACAGAGAAATATAAAACTGTGCATGTGTGTGATTCAGGAGTAAAGAACGGATCCAGCTGAATGTGTGGAACACCATCAACCTGGAGCGCTCCAACCGCAAAGGAGAGATCATGGTGAACAAGAAGGGTGCTGTCCGAGGAGAGGCACCAGTAAGAAAACCGCAACCCACCAAGCTACTGCTAATGGTTATCTTGCTTTTAGCATGGGGCCAGTGCTATCCTTACCCTTATGTCTGCCTGTATTTATATGTGTATATACCCCTCTGTGTGCCTATGCCTCATCTACGCCACATCATGCCGTTATAAGTAGTGTCCAAGTTACTGCTTACCCAGTTTTGCTGATTTCTTTTGTACACAGTCCCAGAGCGTATAGTTTGTTCTAACCTAAAGTATGCAGCTATCTCCAGAAATCCAGCAATGCAAGAGGGAGAGCTGTAAATATAGAAGGGGCAGTCTTAATTTTGTAATACTTCTTCAAGCTTCCTGATTTTCTAGAGATAAAAGTTAGCATTACCTACCAAATTCAAAAAGCAGCCTTTTCTGCTGGTATACAGTCAATTTCATAAATCCAGCCTTTGAGGGTGCTGCCTAGGGAGGTGGAGGCAGATCAAGGAGATAGCAGCAGCGAGAGAGTGCGTAATGAAAATTTTAAACCCGGCGACTAGACTAATAAAGCAGGTACATGGTTCCAAATGAAGGCGATCTAATAGTTTGATAAGTCTGCAAGTCATCCAATTATATTAAACAGTGTAATTTGTGACTGTGAACATGCACTCTGTCAACTCCATCAACTTCCTCTAAGATGCAACACTGCTTTTTTCTTTTTTTCCCCTCTCTCTCGCTGCTCAGTCACCCCTCCTCTGCCTCCCCATCGTCCGTATGGTAATTGTGTTTTACTCCAGCAACGGAGGCAGAAAATCTTATTAAAGAAAGAGAGCAAGGGAAAAGCGAAGATGAGTGGGGGGCTGGTAGGACGCAAGGGATGAGCTGAGACTAGTTATGGAGCTCATTGCAGAGACCCTATCCAGTATTGCTCTAAGCTAATTCTCTCCCACTTCAGCGCTAAGAACCAGGAAGGCGTTACAATACGCTTTGCTCAGAGAAACCTATATCATATCAAAGGTGGTCGCACACAGGAACATATATGGATGCATATAGCATGTTCATTTCAAAGTCTGTTCAGGCTGCTGACGTAATGAACTACAAACTTTCAAAGGTTCGGATAACAGAAATAATAATCTACTTCACCTCATATTGAATGGCTGTGGTCTATAAATGAGGTTGGGTTAAGTGGCACTATTCATAGACTCTCATCCATGAAGTGTTTTTTTTTTCCTCCTTTTCATCTTTTGCTAATGGCATCGTATGTTTCATGCACGGCCTTCTTAGACTTACTGTCTTATTTGCATTCATGTTCTCTAGTGTAAATACGCACTTGCACAGCTTTGTGGTTTCATGTGTGTGTATGTATATAATGCAAAGGTGTGCTGTCCACATTTTATATTCTTGTTTAACGTGTCTGTCTCACATGTCAGTGCTTCACAGCGGCTTTTTTTTTTTAATACTCTTGCAGGTGCGTGTGTTATAGTACGTGTGTGCTTTGTGAGCTTTTGCATTTGCCTAGATCTGCATGCTCCTTTGTGCACAGACACTTTCTAGTTACCCTAATAACTCTCTTCCTCCCTATTTTCTTTCCTTCTCTATGATGTGCTGTCTGGAAATAAGAAATCACGCAAGGTAATTAGACAAGTCCCAGTCACACCTCAGCCCCGCATTTTGTTTGAGCCACCTCGCTGTGTCCTCTTACCCTCATCTCTTCATGCAACAACTGCACAGACCAAAAAAAGGGTACTTCTGCAGAGCTGCAGGCAGCTTTAAAGGTGCCAGTTCTGTAGAACAACTTTGCCATTTTCATAAGCTCATAAACGCACACACAGCACCAAAGAGGAGATGCTCCTAAAGAACAAGGTTTGGCTTTCACCTCGGTCCATCTGCTGTGGGGGTGGGAAGGTGGGAGGTAAGAAGGAAAAGAAGCAGCCATCTTTGCGATGGCCATTGTTTTTAGCAACAAAGAAACGTCTTCATTAGTCTGCCGTAGGCGGGGATATCACGCCAGTGCCGCGTGCCTGTCGGAAAGTGAGAGCGAAGACATGGGAGGCGAGGAGGATATATACCGTAGGAGACGGTGAGGTGCTAAGCCAAGCCTGGCTGTTCTTTTGTCATCTGCTCTCACTTTTATGCACAAGAACAATCCTCCATAATATCATGAACTCGCTCACTCTTTTACCCATTACGACACAAGTCTCACTGAACATCACTGAGCAAGAATCACCCCATGGAACCAGCCATCCTCTTTCAACAGGTGGTTATTATTACCTGGAAGAGGGGGAAAACTTAGAACATGATCTACCATTCCATTGCATGCAGTTTCACTTAGCGTCATAGAAGTGTAGCTTGACATAGATAGTGAGTACTTAAATTCCAGAGTATCACTCTATGAAGGGGTAAGATCTCAGGGAAGGTGCAGTATGTTTCTGTAACTCTATCTGCAGAGTAGATGGGTGTTGTAGAGCAGTAATGTCTGCATACAGAGCCTGAGGTGGCCATCTTTGCCCTACAGTTTGGTGACAACTTTTGGCAAAGCCTAGAGGCAACAGCCACAACTGGGTCCAGCCGCTTTGGCCAAAGTCTCTGCTCTATCTCAGCTGGAAGCGGCTCAAGGTGCAGCGACACAGCCCCGGGCTTCAGCCAAGCACCACAGCCTCCCGCACTCCAAATCCCATCCTAAATAAAAGCCAGCCTGATGCCAGCTTGCCTGCACAAAGCCAGTTTATTTGGCCCCTTCCATCATTTTTACAACAATTAACTCCACTTTAACCCTCTGGCAATTACTGCCCTACATAAAATAAAGATCATTAATTCCTTCCTTCTGAAGTGGGCCAGTTCTCCCATGCAAAAGTAGCAAAGAGGCACCTTGCTAATGCAAAGCAATTGTTCCAAAGGTTTGGTGGAAAGAATCGAATTTCATAGCCGCCTGCTGCACAAATGAATTGCAATTAATGTGTCTCCACACTCAACCGTTTGAAAGGTCGGTGCTTATAATCAGCCATTCATTAGAGATGTCTGTAAAGAACCATCCATATCTCCAGCCCAGCCTGCTTCTGATTTTCCTTTGTAGTCTCTTTTTATGTCGCACAGATAGAGGATAATTGACCACTCTCTCTGAGAGACACAGAAATCAATTATGTTGTAATGTATCAAGTGTATTGGCGTGGAAGGAAGGCAAGGAAGTTCAGTTAAAGCCTCTGCTGGCTTTAGTATTAAATCTTTTTTTATGGGACATTTGTGACATGTCTGTAAATGTGGTATGTGTATTAATCTCAGTCTTTATATCTTGGGTAAAAGGATGCAATTTATTTCCTGGCTCCCTTGACTGCGGTAAAAGTATAAACCAATATGTTCTGAATAGGAAACTCTTGAGAAAAGTTGATGATGGGTTATGGGAAAGAGTCAATAAAGACATACAGAGGTAGATGTAGAGCTATTTTTGCGGGGTGCATCGCTGGCTCATCAGCTGAAACGTGTCTGTGTCCTTTCTCATCAGAACCAGCACGTAGATCTTAACCTGAAAGAGTCTCTTTTTGTTGGTGGAGCTCCCGATTACAGCCGACTAGCAAGAGCCGCTGCACTTACGGAAGGCTTCAAGGGAACAGTCCAGCAGGTAAATTTATACATGTCTCTTTGTAAACGAATTAATGTGTCATTAACTCATATTTTCGATTCTATGTTATTTTAATGACCTTAGACATACAGCAGCAAAGTCCAGCGATAAGTTACTCGCTGTACTGCTATAAGCCCTCGCATTAGTAATTTTCCATTATGAGCTCACTCTGTGACGGACAGTGGCTGTGCTCATTTGGATTAGTGCACACTAATAATAGAATGCACATTTTTGAAGTCTTTCCATTTTGCTATTCTCAGATCTTTCCCTGACAACTTTCCAGTTTTTTTTTTCTTCCTCCACTTTCCAGCAAAAATCTCATCTCAGAGTGCCAAAAATAACTTGGTAGAACAAAGGCTGGATGTTACTGTTTGTGCAAAGTTGTCATTAGTTATCCTCTCCAAACTTTCCCTTGACAGTTTCGAGCAAATCAAAAGCTAAATGTGGCGTTTGTCTTGCTTGGCCTGTAGGGAATAATTAATTATGAGGAAGTATTCCGAGTCTGGTGTACTGTTTAACACGCGTGTTGTAATTTTCGGAGGCAATTTTCGGTCTGCAGCAGCAGGGGATTCGTCTTCAGAGGTGCGTGTTAAACTGAATCTACAGCCTCACTGTACGCATTTATTTACTTGTAGGATGTGTCGCCATAATTAGATTTAAGGATGGTTCGGCAGAAAACACAAAACCCTTCATGGATGTGTTCCTTTGGATAACGATCAAGAGTGGTAAATGATAATCTTCAAGTGGTGTGCTAAGGAGGCGAGAATTTAATCAGATAATTTTAATACCTTAAACGACTTATCAGAGGTAATAGGCATACGAGCATGACAAGAATTATATTGTAAATGCAGCACTTCAAAGAAAGGTCACTAAGACTATTACATAAATGCATGTCTTCAAAAATAGTAAATGAGGAGTGTTTATAAGATTTTGTTGATTTGTCTCCAAACGCATGCACACACACACACACACACACACACACACACGCACGCACGCACGCACGCACGCGCACACACACACACACTGCTATAAAGCTAGCCCCACTGAACTATGTAGCATGTATTTACTGCACATTATGTCCAGTATGCTCTGTTCTTTATTGAAGGTCAACACAAAGACAAACAGTGAAACCTCAGTGAAATAACTGATCGAATACAGAAGACACCTGCGTACAAGAGCTGTGTTTTTTTTTAATATATATATATATATATAAGACAACACAATCCTGTTTGGTGTGAAATGGGTGTGGCCTAGTCAGAAAAGGATGATATCCTATATTTCTTTGCTCCAAACAGGATTCAACAACATCTGGAGAAAAAAATATCTTAATATATTTTTAGATTTTGTTTTTGCCTGGTTACTAATAAGTAAAGGGCTGTCAAACATAAGGCCCGGGGGCCAGTATCAATCCGTCAAAGATTGACAAAAAATCTGTCCCACAGAATATCTTTGGAAAATGTGAAGGAGCACATTTTAACTGTGTGGACATTCACATTACACCAGTAAATAAGTAAGAGATTAACAATTAGACTACAGAAATTATGATTTTTACATTGAAAAAAACAAGAAAGAAAAGAAAAAAGACATTCTCTAATTAACAAATATTTTCCATTTTTTTATTACAAGACTTTCTGTGCATTGAGCTGACAGACTTTTTTCTCTATTTTTACAGATTTATTTACTACAGTTTAAGCCAAAATTAGCAAAATCAACATGTAGAAAAGCTGTATTGATGAAATTGCACTACTTTTTGTTATATTAAAATATCTCAGGAGTCTCACTGGTCCGGCCCGCTTAGGATCAAAGATCAAAGATGGCCCACGATGTAGAATGAGTTTGACATCCCTGGTTAAGTACAATCAAACCACTGAGTCATCGTGATGTTTTCCACATTTTTATTTTGCTGCTTATTTAATAATTGATATTTGATTTTAGTGATGTACTATCTCAGAAATCCCAAATATGACTCTCCACTGTGGCTCAGATCCAATTTATTTCCTCCCGGTGCCTTTTGAAATATGCGGCCACTAGCGAGAACGTCGCTAGTTGCCGAGATGCATGCTTTTTGTTTCGTAAACGTCTTCGAAGCCAGACTGAGGTAACACCTGCTGATAACGCCCTGTGTGCACTGCTTCTAGATCACTCTGATGGGTACGCCCATCCTCAGGGAGGAGAATGCCTTGCGTTCCAGCAGCGTAGCCATGTTCCAGAATCACCCCTGCTCCAGGGAGCCCTGTCACAACGGTGGCCGCTGCAAACCTCAGCTGGACACTTACAACTGCGAATGCCTCAGCGGCTTCTCAGGGCAGCACTGCCAGAACAGTGAGTACCGCTGCCATCTTTTGTCATCTGTCCTAACACATACATTACATTTGGCTTTATCCTAATCCGAGTGAATGAACCAGAGAAAATCTCAGTTCTTAAACACATTTCCTACCCCTACTTTAAGGACCAGTGCGATTTCTCTTTGTGTAAGCCAGTGGCTAACAATACTTGCTGGGTTGAGATCACCTTATCATGTTTTTGCACGGCTTCAGTGAATCACTGTAACCGTACAAATTGTTCTATTTCCTCATCCAAGATGATCTGGTTTTACTCCAGAAGCATAGCATTTTGGGCTGCTTTTAAAGCATAGTATGAGTGGCACTGAAATCAGTGATGCTTCATGTAACACTGCTTGTTCTTGGCTTGCCTCTATAGAAGGTAAAATATGAGTCTCAATTTTTTCTGCTCATAAGACCTTTATTTCCATTGTGCTCTGCCATTGCGAGGTAATAATGCCAATATTAGACATGTGATGTCTCTTTTATGTCACTCTCATTATGTATTGATCTCAAACTAACGCGGCACTTACGAAAATGATGAACTGTGTCAACTGAATATTTATGAAAGGAAGGGGTTGCGCATTCCTTTCATCATCTTCGTGATACTCTGCCAGACGTGCGCTCGTTCGGGGCCAATCTGTCTTACATACTCAGTCGTTGCTTTTGCCATTAACCTTGGGCGTGTGGCCAACGCACCAATCCACCTACCCCATGCTCACACTTCATTGCCTTCGGCTCTGATAACTGAATCTTTATTGATTGGTGCGATCTCATCCTCTCATCATTCCTCGCCCCGCCCCTGTCCTTCACAGCCATCCACGAGAAGTCTGCTGGCGAGACCGAGGCCATCGCCTTTGACGGACGGACGTTCATCGAGTACCACAACGCTGTTACCAGGAGGTAAGAAAGACTACAGTCCGTTCAGCATCATCCACCATCTCTGCTGTAGAAGCTATTAGCCAAATAACCCCTCCATCTTCTCCCGTGGTAAGCTGTGATGACAGTGTTGATGATATCATCAGCGCTGGGGCTAATAGCTCATCGTTCTGTCTGTGGCAAGTCCCGCTACGCTTTTGACAGGATTTCACTAATTAGCGAGACAGTTAACAATCACAGTGTTGCCCAGAGCATGCTCGGTTCGCCCTGTGGTCTACCCCGTAGCTCGCACTGATGCTGAACAGTAAGCACACACATGATTAAACTTCTCATCCTATTTTGATGTGGTCATCATGTGTGGATGACCGTTTTTCATCAAGCTTTCAAAGATGTGTTGGCTTCAATTTTAACTCCCCGTAATGGGGAAAGAAAGCCGATGACGTAGTTGGAAAATGATTTCTGGGGCTGTTGTATAAAAAAAACACAAAAAAAACAGCAATCCACTCACTTCAGGCAACTGATGAGACATTTTTAGTCTTCCATCCATCTACAAGGTTGGCAAGAGAGCGCCTCCAGGTTGGAATAAACAAAAATGTTTATGTGACGAGCCTGAAACGACGTCAAGCGGCTCTATATCTTCGACTCGCAGCTCCTCACACAAACACTCAGAGGTGTGAAAACCGGGTTACGGTGTGCAGATCATCATGCTGCCGTGGACGCTCATACCTCACACTCACTCAGAAACAACTGGCTGGAGAATCACATATCCGTGTGTGCCTTTTGATGTGTCTTTGCTGCTTGTTGATGGCGTTAGCATTCCAGTTGTTCGTCCTCTGTCCTTGACCTCCCTTGTCTTTGTCCACATGTGTCTTTGTTTCATGTGAATGTCCTTCACTGTCTTTCCTTTTCACTCAAGCCAACTGACCAATGAGATCCCAGAGTAAGTAGACTTTAACACTGGGTATTTACCCAAGTTTCAAATCCAGCTCGACTAACAGCAGTAAAAAAAATTTTTTTTAAAAATCCATGTTTGATAACCCAAATGCAAAGATTAAAGCACATTCAGTTTCCCGTCTTAATATCCACACAGAACTCATCTTAACCGTTAAAGCCAGATTTTCACATCCAAGGCCCATATCCATAATTTCATTTGACAGGTTTCCTTATTTTTAATGCATCATGCATTGTCATTAGCTCCTGTCTTTTTTTTCCTTTCAGTGCAAAGGGAAGCATGAATGTTTGCATGATAAGCATTGTGCACAGCCCTCCGAGAAAATGAATTGCTGTACTGAGAATGTGCAATATTTTATGCATGGTTGTAGCTCGTTCATAAACAAAATGAATTGCCACGTGCTTTATGCTGAATGGCATTAAGCGCTAATGTGAGAAATGAATGAGACCCCTTGAAAACTACAAGAGGAGGTTATACTAAATACAACTCAACCTAGTTTCTGGTGCCTGTGGAGTTTGTGCGCGGGAAAACCCTCGGTCATGCCTTAGTTATTAAAGGTTTTTCTTCCTGCTCATTAGCTCGGTAAGTAACCTCTTTTTTTAAAAAGCGCTGAAGCAGAATTCGGCTCAAATTAAGCCGACTGGATTCCGCCCAGAGTTCCACTCCATGCCAGGGCTTCTGTCATTTCATTTTTGCCAGATCTCTAACTGTAATTGTGAATAATTACAGAGTCGACTGTACAGAAAGGCTGTGACATGTTAATCACAGATTTGTCTCCCTTTGTAGATTAGACCTCCAATTGAGATCTCTCTCCTCAGTGTGTAGCCATGGGCATCAATCTCACTTAGCAGCAGGGGACAGCGGTCCTTGAAGCCAGACTGTCAAAAGTTTAATGGATGTCACATTTACTACGAGCCACAATGAGGGTGAATCTAACCATACCAGGCTCTTGGTGCAGCACTCTAAAGGAGCACAATCAATTGGGTGGGATTTGATCTGGTAAAAGGAATGAATACATTTCTTGGCCATTAAGTGGCGCTAAGGCCAAAATGTCAAACTTTAACCCTGGGTTAATGTTTTGGTTACTATTTACAGCACCCCTTTGATCACTCCTCCTCCTCCATATCTGGAAGCTCAGGTCGATTACGCTCAAGCTCCATTATTTCAGAGACAAATCATATCTGGCCATGACTCTCAACTGATACGCGCTTGACCCCATTTTTGGACAATTGCCCAATTTTTCTCATTCGCTGCTTTCATCTCTGGACAGAAGGTAATTGGTGCAGCACTGTAGCGTGCAGAGCCATAAATATAAAGGAGCTGGTCAATAATTGGACGCTGACTTAAAGCGGGCTCTGCACCTCAGTGGACACTGACCATGAATGTGCTTAATCTTGATGCTTCACTCGTTTAAAAAATGCTTGATCCCAAGGCATTTTGGAGAGTTAGTCATCCATCTTAATCTCAGCGGTTCCCTTAAGAACCTTTTTATGGTTGTGGTGTTATCAAGGCTAAGCTACACTCTTCCTATGATCACACAACAGTTGTTATCGACTTGACGTGGTCGATATTGTAGTAGAGCAGATAAGTTATGCTTTTTGCAGCTCCAGGCCTAAACTAGACCTCCTCCCTCCCCTCCTCCCTCCCTCCCTTTCTCCTTGTTGCCCCTTGCGCTTACACTGCATGCCGTTGACTTTCTCCCCCTGCTCCCTTAAGTCCCGAGTCTCTGGAGAACCCATCCGACCAGAGGTGAGTCTCTCAAAGCTATCAAAAATGTGGTGCTGTCGGCTTGCGTATCACCTCCTCATTCCTCCCCTTCCCTCCAGACAACCCCTCGTCGACCTCTCACAGGGCTAAATCCTCCTCCGCAGAGACAACACTGTTTCCATTACTGAGATAGAGTTACCAATACGAAAGGCAAAGAGCCTCTGCATATGCTTCAATAAATTCTGAAAAAGTTAAGAGCTCTGATAACAGCACAAATCCATCCAGAGCTGCAGTCTCTTTGCAATAGCTGTCCTCCCACATGGCTTTTTATTATTCTAAGCACTACTGCCACCTAGAGTTGAAACGTAGGTCCACACCCTGAGAGGCCTTTTTCAGCTTTGAAAAAAATCCGAGAAGATAAAACTCTTCCATTTCCAAAAAGAAACAGCATCACAGCAGAAATCTATGAAGTCTGCGGTGTATATGAGATCTAGAGCGCTGTGCGCCGCCGTTGTTTTATTCATGATATATTCAGCACTTTTAATAACCTTGACCTTATCACTGACAATCCGCTCCAGTGGAGATTTATTGGGCCCTGTAAGCTCTTTGAGGGTTTGCCAGGAGAAGGTTCACTAAGCTGTATTTTTTGTTAGTTTTTTTTTTTTTCTCTGGAGAAATTTTTTTTTTTTGGTGTGTGTGTGTGTGTTCCTGTTTACCTCAGCAGTTTTGGTTAATCAAGGGGGTCGATGTTTGTAACCTAAGCATGTTTTTGGAAAAGAAAATCCTTTTTTCCCCCTCTGCTTCTGCTGAGGCGACTGGCATCATTTTTGGCATGAGCTTTCAAAGTTTATTTCCTCCAAAGTTAAATATCATCTTGCTGCTTTGTTTAGACATCATTTAATGGAAGATAAACAGGAAAAAAAAATGAAGAAAATCTCCTCGAGGTTAAGGAGAGCTGCTATTCTCATTCTCTCTGTATTCCCTCCCATTTCCTGTCCTGTTTGTACTCCCATGTGCTTCCCTGTTTGCTGTGCTGACTCCCTTGCCTTGTTGTCTGTCTTGTCTTGTCAAATCTATCTCCAGGTCTGTGGTGTTGTTTTTTTGTTTGTTTTTTGTTTTAATTGAATCCACGTGTTGTTGGTTCTTTGTCGTACGTGCCCTCACCTTGTCTCTGTCTTTGTGTTTAAATACCCTTTGAAGACGTTGGAAGTAGTTCCATTTTGCTGATGTGCAAACAAATGTGCAGAGACTGAATGATGAGGTATGATTGCCTGGATGTCTGCTGTATCTCTGGTGGACTCACGGAGGACCTTTGTTAGTGTGTTTGTATGCAGACATGGATGTGCGGTGTTGTCTGTCTGTGCACGAATTCAGCAGAGGCACATTGCTCTGTGTACTTTTCTCGCGCAGCGGTGACAGTGGCTTACAGTGCCTCTTAAGGATAGAAGGGAAGTCTCCTAGTCTCTGCATCCAAATCACCCTGGCAGCTGTAGCAGTCAAGAGACGGGAGATCAAACAGCTGCCTAAACAACACACACAGAGCAATGCACAAAGCAACAAAGGAAGCAGTAGGCAGCAGTGCAGTTCAGGCTCAGTAGGATGTAGAAAAGCTAATAGCGAAACAGCCCCCTGCTACTCACCCAGCATCCTGATTCTCCTTCAAAATCCCGGTAACTCTGTTAGCATGTGATTGCAGAGTTAAAGCTACAAAGTTTTCTTTCTAAATATGTAAGCAAATAGAACCAGATGTCATCACAGGTAATGCACCTTTGAGACGACAGCACAGGACCCTTGCTTCCTATATGCAATATCCATAGGTATGTTAAAGATTAGAAATCTTTCTGATGTAGCAGACAAATAAATGAACATGTATTTTCTCTCCTTCTAGCGAGAAGGCTCTGCTGGTGAACAAATTTGAACTAAGCATCCGAACTGACACGACCCAGGGTCTGGTGCTGTGGAGCGGAAAGGGCGTGGAGCGCTCAGACTACATTGCCCTAGCAATTGTAGATGGACATGTCCAAATGACCTATGACCTGGGCTCCAAACCCGTGGTGCTGCGCTCTACTGTGCGTGTTGACACCAACAGCTGGATACGCATCAAGGCCAGCAGGTAAGACGGGAGACGATAGGTAACAGGGGATCAGTGATGGAAGCTTTTACATTTAGACCAGGATTAGAATTAATCCATATTGTGTTTGTGTTGCTGCACACCGTGATCTCCTGCATGAATCCTCGGCTACACAGCGATCCCTCACACTGAGATGACTCTGATTAGTTCCAGATTAACGTTATTTTCATGCCTGGTCATGCATGAGGATGATATTATGCATCAAATTGCTTTGACACGGTAATGAATGTTCAAAAAGGAAGAACATCCTGCAATATCCACACACACACATAGGCAGGAAATAAATGAGTAAAAAAAATAAGAAACGTGAATGCGTATTTGTATGTGTATTTCCCTTTCATACACATCACTGTATTTTGCTCTGTAGATGACTTGCAAGAATGCTTGATTTAAAAGAATAGAAATACAGTATGAATAACATTGATATAGCTGCAAGCAGTGAAGACGAAGGTCCAAGCAGACTGTGAGCATTTGAACTGTCGTTGACCTCTCAGGACAGCTGTAGACATACCACATGCTTAAATTGCTATAATCTTAACAACTAGGACTTTCAAACCGTAGAACCTCTGCCTCACCAGAGAAGGGAAAATGACTTTGCCTCTGCAAAAACTTGGCTCACGAGACATATCATATATGCATACCTATGGTATTCCCCTTGTTTTATGTAAACTCAAAAGCTTCATAACAGTCAGAAAATGCATGTGATGTTAGTCTGAAAAAGTCTCATCGTTCATGGAGTTTCATGTTTTGTCACACATTAGTGAACCTCAGGGACATTTTTGTAACTTAGAGATTACAAAATGTGTGAAATCAATCATTAACAGATTTAATGCTTGAGACCTTAGATTGTGCAAACTTGCACTAATCCATGCAGCCAACTATGAAGTCTAAACCTGTTGCATATGTGTTGCTACCCGGAGGTGGAGTCTGATGCACTTTAATGCATAAGCTTAGTACTACTACCAAACATGGGTCTCAAGTGCAAAAAGTGCAAAGTGCAAAAACAAATGCCCTTCAGACTTTTCCAGTAGTCAAGCCTGGATGAAATAAATGCATGAGTTACTTTCTCAAAGTCAGCAGGTGACAATTTTCGCAAGGGCCCACAGCTGGAAGGGGGTGGCTTTAACAACAGAATTTATTTGATCAGTTTGTCAGGACAGATGACGTTGTACTTACCACAAAACTAGTCAGTCACATCATAAACAGTTTTTGATACAGTTGAGCCTTGTCTATACAAACCTGTAGCAGGTGCATAGACACTCACCGACACTCACTTTCCTGTCTTCCTCTCACGTTCTGCCAGAGGTTTCTTAATGTTAAAAGGGAGTTTTTCTTCACCACTGTCGCCAAAGCACTTACTCAGAGGGAGTCATCAGATTGTTGGGCTTTTCTCTGTATTCTTAAACTGTCTTTACCTTACAATATAAAGTGTATTGAGGTAACTGTTGTTATGATTTGGTGCTATATACATAAAATTTGAATTGAATTTATTAGTTGCACTTGCTGGCACTGGATTGGACCCCATTTTGCCTTCAGAACTAAATAATTTCTTCGTGCCAGAGAATCAGTAAGAGATTTCTTTGTGGGTATATCCTAGTAGATTTCTGAACCACGCCATGTTAAAAGTCCCTTAAATCACATTTCTTCCACATTTTGATGCGCAGCTTGAACTGCAGTAGGTCGTCTAGGCTACGTCTTAATGCCAAGGTGACATGTATGACCAGATATTTGTGTAACAAAGTAACAAGTAGTTGAAAATGTGTACCTAATGTAGTGGCCAGTGACTGTAGGTGCATGTGCAAGAACAATAAATAACACTTGAATTAGAGAAAATAACATTTAGTAAATGAATAATGGATAGAAGAGAAAAAATACGAAGTGTGCCGAACTTTTCTGTCCCATGGTGATGTCACTTTAATGGATTTCTTCATTAAAAATAAATTCATTGCCCAAACTCAACACCTTCCCTGCGACCCCTGCATTATCGTCGGTGAGCATTTTACGTTCGGCATAGCGGCGACTGGTCACGTGGGGGGATAATTTGTTCGGTTTCATCACGTAAGGCGGGAATAATCGATCCCTGAAAAGCTGCTCCATCCATTTCAAACAGGAACTAGGCCAAATCTCATCCCAGACTAACAGGGAGACCGCATGAGAAGATGACATCATTTCGATGGTAATGATGGTGTAAATCGCAGCATGTGGCATACGACTCACAAAGCTGCATAGCTAGCTGTGTTTGTGGCTTGCCTCTAATGACAGTCTCTCTGCTGGAAGCCCACTTTAGCGGGGTTCAAATCAGCTCTGTCTTCACAATTCTTAAGTGTGTGCTAATGCGCCACATGGAGCACCTCAAATAAATGGTGCTCTAACGGCATCTGTTAGCTGGTAGACAGGCACGTTTAGAACACTGCTTGGCAAAGGCAGTTATGTGAGTGCTTAGTATACTGGCAGTCGAGCAATAGAGTCTTGATGCCTCAAACGAAACGAAACTGCAATTTAAAGCTATTCGCTGTGACACACACGTACTCACTTCCAGTGCCCTTCTCCTTTTGTCTTTCTCCTCTTTAGAGCACTTCGAGACGGCTCTCTACAGGTTGGCAACGAGGCACCGGTGACAGGGTCATCACCTCTGGCATCAACACAGCTGGACACAGATGGAGCACTCTGGCTGGGTAGGTGGCCACACATGCAGGAAAAAGTTGAACTCTTAATTCAGACTTGAAAATGTGCCTAGCTATGCCATACATAAAGCATGGCAATGCTTGTAATTGTGCAGAATAGTGCTTTTTCATCCTAGCCACTGGTTGGGCTGCCAAAAAGTGAGCAATGAAGTCAATGCTTCTGGCAGGTGAAAAAAAGATTGCAGTTTAGGCAAAAAAAAAAAAGTCCAAGCCTATTCAGGTATTGAGTTGAGAAATGAAAGGCTATCTGACTAACTCCAAAGTTGTCTGCTCTCCTGAATTGAAAATGACCAAAGTCGGCCCGTTATCTACCTCGAGTTCAATTTAAGCTGAACTTGGCTCAGAGAAATCGTTTTTGAAAGAACACACACAGCACCGCTGGATTGAACATTCTGAGGAAATAACATTGAAGACGGGCAGCAAAATAAAGTCAGACTGTTCTTTAAAATGCACAGTGCGCAGCGAAAAAAAGACGCAGGTCTGTGAGGAGAAGCAGCCCGAGTGACATTTAAAGAGCCTCGCCGCATGTAAGAGGTGTGCTCGTGCTCTCAGGTACACGTACACAAACACACATGGGGAGGCAGCGCAGTGGAACAGGTGCTGAGCGAGCCCTGCAGCAAGAATATATAATCCTCACGTAGCCCTCCCATCGAGAGCCCTTCTCCCTTTTTAAATCCCCTTTTCGCTGTTCATCATTAATTCATCTGTAACTCGCATGAAATTAGCCCTGTCGACTCCTGATTCTGAGGCACACAATCCGATTAATGTGGGCAGGGACAGGGGATGTAAAGAGCTCAGCGGGAATGTGAACTCTCGGCCTCACAAAACATGGAAGAGATGGAGGTGCGGGGGTGAAATGAGTCGCACGGGCATCAAGTAAAGAGGAAAAGGGATGCAGGAGGGTTCTGACCCTGTAGATACCAAAGAGGGAAACAGAAAAGAGGGCTAAATAGGTAAGGCATGGAAAATGAAGCTATGGTCTCTCTCCCCCTAAGAACAGATTCAAAATAATTCTGAATAAAGATGTTTCACACTGTCTTAGTGAGAAAGACACTAATGACTACTTTATGTTTGCTCAAAACACCATCAATAGAGGAACCTGAGCAGGCACCCAAAAATTAGGAGAGCTGGAAGAATTACACCCGTAATGATTTGAGAGAGTTTGCTAAAGGTGAAATTGTGGTGGTTAGACAACTGGCTCAGAGCATCTCCAGATCTGCAGCCCTTGTGAGGTGTTCCCCGTTGCAGTGGTCAGTGTCTATTAAAAGTGGTCCAAGGAAGGAAGTCTAAGGAGCTTGGAAAGAAAAGCGTCTGGACTTCTTTAAGTTGTTTGAAGACGTTTCACCTCTCATCCGAGAAGCTTCTCCTGGGTCCGGGTACGGTTTGCCCCTCTGGGGGCAGGGGTACCTGAACCTGGCATATAGAGTATGTTTGGGGAGTGTGAATGTGTGTACAGTGTCTATTTGTGTCTGTCTCCATGTCGGGTGAGTGCCGAGTATTTGTTTGTGTATATGGAGGTGGGAATGCATGTTTGTGTCTGTGTGCGCCTGTTCGTCTGTGTCTTTATGTCATCTTGGGTCGTAGACTCCACCTCTCTGGGAACATCTCAGGCTCTCCGAGGTATGGAGGCCTATCTCCCCTCACCACACTCCCTGCCAGTGGCCGATGCCCTCAGATGTTGGTGTGTTGGTGGTTCTTGGTGTCTGGGGCTGGGCGCTCATGTATGTACCGGGCACCCCATGTACCGGCCTCTGGGCCTGAGGCCCGGTCCTTTCTGGCACAGCTGGCTGCCGGCAGAGCCTGCAGGCACGTCACTACAACCCCCTCTGGCCTCTGCTCCATGGCTGCTGGGTGACCTCTCGTTTGGAGCTCTCCTCAGATCTTCCCAGGAGGGTGGGTCCTCGTATTCTGGGGCCTGGATCTCCTCCACCTGCTTCATGCCCTGGGGGACGGGGCTATGGCTCCCCACACTCCCTAGCAGATCGTTACATGGAGAAACCTTTTGAATACAAGTGTGCCGATCCACACAGGTGTGCACACAAGTGTACACACGGGTGTTCACAGACACAAACTTCACCTTTCTTGGCTGCTACCTCAAAGCACATTGTGCGCTGTCGATCTTGCGTACTGCACACTAACATGTAAGCTATTTAGACTCGACTGTACACTGTGATCGTGTTTTCCTTCGAAACAGTAAATTCCGTTGAAGCAGCCTTTCAACGCCTCTCTCTGTCTCTCCTTAGCAAAGCTGACCCAGACAACAAAGTAAAGCTAGTTTTCAGCTACGAGCCCGACACGGAACCTAACGTATTAGCCAGAGGTCCCATTACTACGGTTCGGAGCCGCGGACCTGTTTTATATACGCGCGGAATAGTTTTCCATACGAGATCGCGGCAAAAAGTGCAGCTTTACCTAATGTCCACCCTACTGTTACTCATTTTATATTAAGATTTTAAATCTATTTGGTATTGTTATGGCGAGTTGCCTTCAGTAATAGTAATAGATCACACAGCAATAGTACATTCATGTAGTTGTAAAAAGCATGATGATATATTAAGTAATCCAAAGTATTCAGAATACGTTACAAAATACATTTTGGGGATGTATTCTGTAATCTGTAGTGGAATACATTTTAAAAGTAATCTTCCCAACACTGGTTGTGGTCATAAGTTTATATAGCATTTATCATGGGCATGAATATCATGGTAGTTTGGGGTGTTTTCATTATTTCTTAGAACTGTTCTTTTTCCAGGGTGAGATAATTCTACACCATACATCTTTAATGACTTTAGAAAACAAGAATTTGGTGCACAAGTTTGAAATTATTTGGTATTTTCTTAAACCACACAGGATCACAAATATTTAAATAAAGGCTAAACATATACACCCCCACTAATAATTGGCTTAGGAAGTTGCCCATAGATCAGACACTTTTTGTAGCCATCAACAGGCTTCCAGCATAATTCTCTTTTTGGCAGAATTAGTAGAGTTTATTTAAACTGGTTGGTTTCCTGGCACAGACTCAGCTTTTAAGCATAGTCCACAATGTTCAATAGATCAGATTCTACCTTTAACATCTGCAAACTTGCTGCAAACCATCAGCTCCGTTTCTGTGGGGGGGTTTGAGCCACAGAGGAAAAGAATGATTTTCTGCTTTTGGTTTCTTTGAAATAAGTACGAGAAGAAGTGGGTAGTTAGCAGCTGTATACAAGTGGTGGCCCAGAGTTCGAAAAACACAACAACATAAAAAAAAAAAAGTGACCATTTCTGAAATGTTTTGTTTTTAGTTTTCTTTTGCTTTCAGGATGCTGTTGTGTTTTGTACCTCAGGGCCAACTCAGCTATGAGTAGCAAAGAGCAGCACGTATAAGAAATCAGACTTCTATATACACAAAGGCTGCCAGAGGGCTGAGAAGACTAAGTGATGGACATGTGATACACGGGGAGTTTACAGCACGGCAGTGAGCACTTAGCACCAAAGATGGAAACAAATTAAAAATAATGAGGATGTTAAGCATTCATCATTTTATACTCCGTCACCACCTTTCTTTTCTAGTGTTTTTTTTTTTTTAGTACTTTATACACCGTGTCAAATTAAAAGAACATTCTCTCTTCTCTGTCTGACTTCAGTTCTGTGTGACTGCCGTGCTAGGCTCCATCTCACTTTGATCACGGCAGTCTGACAAATACACTGTCATCCTGTCATGTCCATCAGCTGGTGTCATAGTGAAAAATATCAAAGGCTGTAATACAACCTGACAAAACCATGTAGCTGCTTTTGTAGTTTGTACCAAAATATTTCAAAGGTTGGCTATTTGATGGATATTTCCAGTTTAATTCGTTGCAAAAGCCGAACCCTTATCCCGCTGTTTGATCTTTAAAGGGGCACTACACTGACTTTTAAGATTAGTTGACTAGTTGTGCAAAGTATTTTTCTGCAGGTGAAAAAAAGAAAAGTTTAAAGTTAAAAAGGAACTGCTGGCTGATTTGACTGAAATAACCTTTTCAGTGACTCACAGTCAAAGTAACCTCGTCTCCTGTCCCTCCTCAGGTGGTCTGGAGGAGCTGCCGGTTGCCCGCCGGTTGCCTAAGGCCTACAGCACGGGTTTCGTTGGCTGCATCAAGGACGTGGTGGTGGACGGGGTGGATCTCCACCTGGTGGAGGACGCCTTAAACAGCCCCAGAATATTACACTGTTCCGCCGCCAAATAACTCCAGCAAAGACAGAAATATCGCAAGCAATGAAAAAGAAAAAGAAACCCTCCCACCCGCACCCTCTATAGCGCCCATGTCTCCTGCTGTAATTATTTTCTATTTTTGTATACTTCTCATCGCTTTTTATATGGAAAGAAAATGAATATGTTGTTTTCATTTTTGTTTTATATATTTTGCTCTTATCCGCACCTCCGTTCACAGTAAAAAATTCCTTTTCTTTCAAGGCCCTTCTTTTTTTTTTTCCAAAAAGAAGGCACCTCGGTGAAAACCACAGATATTAAATCCATGTCACATTTGATGTTTTTAAAGAATCTTTAAAAAAAAAAACAGCCCTACCAGTTTTTTGTTTTTTATTATTTTTTATTCTCATCCTTTACTTGAACACGGTGGACCCTGCTGATGATCTCCGGTTACTGCCTTGTCTCGGTGCCATATCTGCCGTTCCACATTCCCCAAGCATGGCCTATACATCTTTGATAGACACACATTCCCTCACGAGAGATGGATGCTGTAGCCGGTGCGTGCGTTTCTTCGATGCTGCAGCCAGCTGCCGACTACAGTCAAGAAACTCTGTATTCAGTCCTGGTATTCAGTCCACTGTATTTTCCTAATGGGACTTTTCAGAAATCAGTCAAGCTGCTACAGTGAGAAAGTACACAGTCATAAGCACTCGATCAACCCCATCTCACAGCACCCTGAAAAGAGGGGAAAAAAAAGAAAAGAAAAAACTCTCCACTCGATCTGAATCCCATCCAAGCCTTTAGTTTTGAAATATGACTCACTAACACCGCAACCCGATGTGACGGAGAGAGAGCGCTGCGTGCAACAATGACTTGCATATTATTAGTCATAAGTCAAGACATGAATCACAGACATGGATAGATGTTATAAATATAGAGTATATAAATAATACCTGAGACTGTGAATATGTAAGATGGGTTCTCGTTGGAGAAATTGTGCTTCTCCTGTACTATTGTGCGTTCTGTTCTACAATCAGCAGATGAACTAATGATGACCACTATAAATGCATGCACTTCTGCAGTGTTGGTTTGAAAAATCTGGGGGTTTTTTTTGTTTGTTTGTTTGAGTCCAAGAAAAAGAATCTATTTTGAATAACTGGGAGTCGGGGGAGGGGGGCGTTTTTTGTTCTTGTTTTAAACGAATCGAGGTTCCTTTTTCTTCTTTTATTTTCACTTCTCAGTGATTTCAGAAAGTACAGGCTTCACAGACATCTTTAAAGTCTGGTCATTCCTCATTTTTTTGTTTTTTGTTTTGTTTGTGATAGATATATATTTCTGTATTATTCTCGGGAGCAGTTAGTTTTTGCAGGGCCTTTAATGGCGTCTAAGGGAAGAGTTATTACCATATCTGACCTTAAGGAGGTGCTGAAAGCAAAGACTGAAGAAAAGGACAGACAGAAAGGAGGCAAAGGGAGATCTTATCACGAGAGCCACTTCTCTTGGGAATGTCCTGTCAAACAGCAGTCAGTCAACACAAAGAGAAAAAAATCTACACAAAAAAAGAGAAAAAAAAACTCTACCTGAGACTTAAATTCATGTTTTTGTATTTCACCTAGGAACATTCCTGGAGGAATCTTTTTTTTTTTCTTCTTTCGGCTGTTGAGTGAAAGAAAGAGAGAGAAAAAGAGAGAGACTTTGACGCTATTGTGACCCTTTGAAGCCATAGCAGCCGCAAAAAACTGGGAAAACATACATAATCCTTCAGTACTTGCGATCTAACCTAGTAACGCATGGGTTTGTTTAACTAGTGCGAATCCTGTACAATTCAGTGAACTGTTGCAACGTGGAGTCGTCTTTGCTGAACCACAATAAGCTTCGATGAATGACTGAAAGAAACTTGTTTTGATATGAGAACCTTGGCAATATTCTGAGACTAAATCATGCCTGTTCGTGGTTGAGTATCAAATGGTCTTGTACTTTTTCGTTTGTTCGTTTCCTTTTCTCTTAGGTTCCTAATTATCTTTCCCTCCTTAAAAGTCATCAAGCAACCTGTTTTTGTACAGCCCTGCAATTTTTAAGTGTAAATTTAGCAACAACGTGTGATCTGTGGAGGTTTATGTTTTTAGTACTATACACTGGAGCCATGTCTGACTTTTGTCTGTTCACCCACACGATGCTCTATACTTCTGTAAATGGGGGAGGAATAGCACTGAAGCTGATTGTGTGCGTCCGCACCAGGGCAGGAATCCCTCTTCTAGTGTTCCAAGATGCTTTTAAAATTCCAGCAGTCACTCTCTCAAAGCTTAAACTGGTCTTATTTTATTACACTCTTCTTGGAGTTTGACCACTTCAGGTGGAACCACTTGGACTCGAGAACACACACACACACACACACACACAAAAGACAATTGCAGTCCATGTATGGTTTGGATGGAAACTATGAATTGCCTTAAAAACCAGTCATCTTGAACTGCGAGCAGGTGACGAAGACGTTATCCATGTAACTGTTTTGTTACTTTAGCCAGTGTATTAGCCTCATTCTGATAATGTAAATGAGTAATACAAAATAATAATAATAATAATGACTATATTAGTAATAATGCTCATACTCATATGAAAAAAATATCCCAGAGGGCTTACGCAAATATCCCATCTGGCTTTTTACAAAAAAAATCTTCTATTTACTGATTTTTGAATCTATTTTCTGTTCCTTATTTATGTCTACATGTGGATTACCCTCCATGTCTGGCCTCTGTAAACTACTGTCTGACTGCGCAAACCTCGTCAAAGGGCAGTGCACCGATAAGAGTGGCATGACCTGAACATTACTAACTTTATGACCTTTGTCTTGTGTTCCTACCACCATGAAATAAACCGTCAACCAAATGGAGTCTCATCTTGTCTGTCATCTTCATTTTGTCCTCATTTGTGCCACATCAAAGCTTAATATTTATTTTGATTACTGATTACAGGTCAGAACTTACAGCACTTACGTTTTCCTGCCACCCTGCATAATTCAGTTCTAATATGAGATAATAGAGTAGAGATCAAAGTTAGAGAATTATTCATGTTTACTTGATTTATTTTATTTTTTGCTCATTGGTGACTTTCATAGCTCAAACATTAGGGGAATACTAGGCCCAGTTGTGGCTATAGCACTCTTTTGGCAACATTTGAATGATTCATTCCAGAAAGTACAGTGATCTAAATTAGACAATAGTTTGCTATTTTAGCAGGAAAAAAGCAGCTTGGAAACTGAAATATTAATGGTTACAACTTTCAACCATTAGGAAGTATACAGGTCATTTTCTTGGAATGATTTTAGCACATCTGTGCTCGTGGGGCCTTACCAACATTTCACATTTCCCTGGTTCGATTTTGTTCTTTTCAACAGAATAGAGTTGCTAATCTTCCAGAGATTCCCAATTAAGTACGGATCAGAACTTTGGGCTAGTTATTTCATTATTCCAGCATCAACAGCTTGAATTGTTAAATTGTTTCACCCAGGTAGCGGTGGACAAAATTGTTGGATTACTTCAAACTGATGGCAGAAAAGGAAGAGTGCGTGTATGAAGGAGCTTGTAATAAACACCTTGTCATGTAGCTGTGTAAGAGGTCACCCCAACTCAAACCAACTGACACCATTTCCTGTCTGAAAAAACTAAATCAAAGTTGTCATCACTAAAGAGATTTGTGCAACAAGCAGTGCTCCTTAGCAAAGGTTAGTGTAGCCTGCAGCTAAGTTGGTCACTGCAGACTTTGCTTTAAAGCTCACATATTTTCACGTGACGAGATGATGCACTGCTGATTTATGTGAACAACTAGGATTTTTTAAATATATATACAGGGGGACTTGAGTATTCTAAGAACTGGTGTTACATGAACAAGTGCCCTCAGCAACAACCAACTCATTATCGTTTTACCTAACGGGAATGGGCGTTTTGCTATTCAACTGAATGCTAACACAAATATCTAATCATCCAGTCACGTGGCCAAAACCCACTGCATTTAGGTAAGATAAGATAAGATAAGATAAGATAGAACTTTATTAATCCCTCGGGTGGGTTCCTCTGGGAAATTCGACTTCCAAAAAAAGCACAGCAACGACCGAAGTTACAGTTACAGAATTGTTATATATATATATATATATATATATATATATACATACACACACACACACACACACACACACACACACACACACACACACACACACACACACACATATATAAATACAGAGACAAATATAAATAAAATATACAAAGGGGATAAATAGAATAAATAGGAATAAAAAATAAAAATACAAGTGAATTGCACATTTCAAGTATTGAGTCTATTGCATTGTTGACTATTTACAAAAAGTATTGCACAAGGTATTGTACAGTGAGGTGAAGAGGCACTACAGCTTAGTTGTTCCCCCCTCCTTTGTCCTCCTGTTTCCCCTCCCTCTCCCCTCCAGAGAGGAGTTAAACAGTCTGATGGCGTGTGGGACAAAGGAGTTTTTAAGTCTGTTAGTTCTTGTCTTTGGGAGAAGCAACCTGTCACTGAACAGACTCTTCTGATTGTTTATGGCTGTGTGCAGAGGATGCCCAGCATTGTTCATAATGTCCAGCAGTTTCTTTAATGTCCTTTTCTCTGCCACTGTCACCAGAGTGTCCAGCTTCATGCCGACCACAGAGCTAGCCTTCCTGATCAGTTTCTCCAGCCTGGATGAGTCCCTCTTTGCTGTGCTGCTCCCCCAGCACACCACAGCATAGAAAAGTACTCCAGCAACCACCGACTGGTAAAACATCCTCAGGAGCTTCCTGCAGATGTTAAAAGACCTCAGCCTCCTGAGGAAGTACAGTCGGCTTTGGGCTTTTTTATACAGGTGCTCTGTGTTGCATGACCAGTCCAGTTTATTGTCCACCCACAGCCCGAGGTACTTGTACTTGTTGACCACCTCCACCTCCTCCCCCTCTATCTGAACTGGCAGTGGACCTTCTCTGGACCTCCCGAAGTCCACAACCAGTTCCTTAGTCTTTGAGGTGTTGAGTTGCAGGTGGTTTGTGTGACTCCATGCGACAAAGTTCCTCACCAGACTTCTGTACTCCTCTTCCTGATCATCCCAGATACACCCCATGATGGCCGTGTCATCTGCAAACTTCTGAATATGGCATAATTCAGAGTTGTAGCAGAAGTCAGAGGTGTACAGGGTGAAGAGAAGAGGGGACAGCACAGTTCCCTGTGGTGCTCCTGTGCTGCTGACCACTGTGTCAGACGTGATGTCCTTCAGCCTGACGTACTGTGGTCTGTCGGTGAGGTAGTCGGAGATCCAAGCCACCAGGCAGGGGTCCACCTCCATCCTGTTCAGTTTTTCCTGAAGCATACAGGGCCGGATGGTATTAAAGGCACTGGAAAAGTCAAGAAACAGGATCCTGACCGTGCCTTTTCCCCCATCCAGGTGTGAGTGGGCTCTGTGCAGGAGGTACAGGATGGCATCCTCCACTCCGACACCCGCCTTGTATGCAAACTGTAGTGGGTCCTGGGCATGTTGTACCTGTGGTCGGAGGAGGTTGAGGAAGAGCCGCTCTAGAGTCTTCATAAGATGTGACGTCAGTGCCACCGGTCGGAAGTCATTCAGCTCATTGGGCCGGTTCTTTTTGGGGACCGGGACGATGCAGGATGTCTTCCATAGGGCGGGCACTCTCCCCAGTCGCAGACTGAGGTTGAAGACTCGTTGTAGCGGCTCCCCAAGTTCAGCAGCACACGCCTTAAGCATCCTAGGACACACCTTGTCTGGGCCTGCTGCCTTTCTGGGGCGAAGCTTCCTCAGTTGCCTCCTGACCTGATCCACTGTGACACTGGGAGGTGTTTGGGAGGAGGGGAGGGGGGGAGATGTCTTGCTGCTGAGAGAGGGATTGGAGGAGGGGGGTGTCATGGTGTCAGGAAGGGGGGGAAGCGAGGGAGGTAGGAGAGTGGGGATTGGACTCTGTAGTGAAGGTGAGGGTGAGGGTGAGGGTGGGGGGGTTGTGGGCTGGTCAAACCTGTTGAAGAAGTTGTTGAGTTCGTTTGCCTTCTCCACAGTCCCCCCCCCACTGTGCTTTTCTTGGTGTTGTGGCCTGTGATGGTTTTCACACCATTCCAGACCTCCCTCATATTGTTCCTCTCCAACTTCTGCTCCACCTTCCTCCTGTAGGTGTCCTTTGCTTCCCTCAGGCAGCGTTTCACCTCCCGCTGTGCTGCTTTCATCTCCTCCTTCACTTTGCTCCTGAAAGCCTTCTTCTTCATGTTGAGCACAGCTTTGACTTCCTGTGTTACCCACGGTTTGTTATTAGGATAACACCGTACCGTCTTAGCAGGGGCGACCGTGTCCACACAAAAGTTGAGATAGTCTGTAAGACAGTGTGTCGCCCCCTCTATGTCCTCACCATGTGGGCTCAGGAGCACATCCCAGTCTGTGGTGTCATAGCAGTCTCTCAGAGCATCCTCCTTTTCTGGGGTCCATCTCCGGATGGAGCGCGTTGTGACAGGCTGCCTTTGGACGAGGGGTGTGTATTGTGGTATGTAGACATGCTGCTGCTGGAGTTCAAACTGAGCATCAAAATGAGGGAAAAAGGCTATTTAAGTGACTTTGAATGCAGCACTGTTGTTCCATGACTACAATACTAAGACCAGGCTGTCTGCTGATTTACTGGGTCTTCCCCACATGACCATCTCTGGGGTTTACGGAGAATTGTCCAAAAAAGTAAAATATCTACTGAGCAGCATTTCTATGAGCAAAAATGCCGTCTTGATGCCAGTGGTCAGAGGACAGGGGACAAGACTGTTTTGAACTGACAGGAAAGCAACAGTAACTCAGATAACCAATCTTTACAACCAGACCATCTCTGAACACAGCACGTGGGACCAGATGGACCAGAGCGTGTGTCGCTCCAGTCAGCTAAGAACAGGAAACTGAGGATACAATTCAAATGGGCTCTAAAACATTGGACATTTGAAGATTGGAAAAATGTTGGCTGGTTGGATGACTGGGGTCAGAATTTAGTGTAAACAACATGAAAGCATGGATCCGTCCTGCCTTTATCAGTGGTTCAGGCTGCTTGTGGTATTTCCATATACAGGTCAGTTTTAAAATATTTTAAGTGCAGTTTAGTGGAAACCTTGAATATCAGGATCATTAGTCTTCCACCACAAACTGAGGTAATCACAGCTCTGTGCTAACAAGAGGCTTCTGCTCACATTCAAAATATCCAAAGCCAAGCAGTTTTTAAGAGCAATTAAAGCAAAAAACACGCTCGTAAACATGCCTATAAACAACATTTTTTGGCTAGAGTGATATTTACTTCTTATAATTCAACTCATCAAACAGCAGTCTGCGGTGGCCTGCTGCTAATTGAAAGTCCCAGATTCAAAAAGAACAAAAAGTAGCTGCTGCACAGCTTCATACATCATTCAGCGCATCCCAAATCTGTCTCGAGCATTTTCATTAAGCTCGAGATTTAATGAGTTTAATTTATTCCTCGCTAATGACAGAGAAAGACACCGCATCTTGTGTTAATTAAAACTATATGAAATGCTGTGGATGAAATAGTTTTGCCCAGTGAGGGATCCTACTGAGGGAAAGATCATTTTCGAGTTAATAACTGCAAGTAGTTTGATTAAAGGGTTTTTCTTTCTTTCCAGGAATTAAATCAAAACAAAACAGAACATGTACACAAGGAATTAAATGATGATCCCGGGTGGCTCACGGAGGAGAGAGCGGGGCGTGGACAGTTTCAGCTCAAACCTTTCCAGGGAGACGGGATTCACTGAAACTAGGAGATGGAGGAAGCTCATTTTGATGAATGTGTTGAGAAACCGAGTGGCTCTGAGAAGAGCTGAGTTTAGCAAGAGCTTTGGAGGTAGACAAAGGACTTTCAGATTTTTTTTAAGCACATGTTGGGGAGTGCAGTTTGTTCAAAGGTCAGAGTGGAACGCATTTCATCAGATCATACCTAAGCCAAACACCATGGCATGATGGAAGAGGCTGTTCTTTGAAAAATCCTGACTAAATTTGTGTTTTGGGACATGGTCGAACACTTCTTCCCTCTGTGTAAAAGGCTTCCCACCACCAAGGTTACAGTTTTGTTTGTGTTTTTCTGTTGTTGTTTTTTTTAAATGTCTACATGGTAATAAAAGTTCTTTATCTCTGACTGGGCTCCAGCTGTCCAGTTGCATCACTCTCAGTGTAAGACCTCTTTGTTTGCCTTTCCAGACTTCTTCCAATCTTTGTGCAGGCAGATTTGCAAGTCTCAAGGCAAAAATGGGGGTCAAAGGTCATTAGCATATAGAAGCAGCCGCCTCAGGGTAGAGGGGACATCCTGGTTTCCAGGCCCCGAGGGAAACTGGGCTTTGTATTCTCAGGTCCATTTACACCCCCCTCTAGATTCAACAGGACACTGGGTCTGCAGGGTGATAAAAACTGAATGAGTGCAGCTATTTGTAATACCTCCCAACACAAATCACACACAAACTCTTAAGCCTGACTGATCGTGTTCGCCAACACATGCAGAAGCCAAAGTCAATTTCTACCACTTGTCTACTAAAATATGCACCTGGAGGTGCAGCACAAAATATACAAAGGGCATCCCAGCCAATAAATGCTAATGACTTTGTTTTTCAAGTCTCTCTCGCTCAATTTTAACACTAAAACAAGTTATTTCTCAGCGTCTTCATGAATTTCCACCAAGGTATCGATCATTAGGTAATGTCCTCCCCATAATGCGGCGGGATAATTTTTAGCTGATCACCGCACCTAAACAATAAACTGCGTTCAAACCCATTCATACAGCCTGAAGCACACAGCACCTGATAAAGAGAGAGAGACGTCTACTAGAAATTCCAGAGAGAGCAGAAATTCCCACTCTATCATCTCTGTTTGTCTGCAGGATGCAGCAGAACACTGGGTCAAACAGTGGAAATGCAAATCCATACATGCGAAGCCTGTGAGCTCACAGACAATTGCATAAACCCATCCATCCCTAGTAGATTAACCTCCACTGATAACCACAGGCTGGTGACGTCAATGCTGCTCTGCCTCAGTGCTTACTCCACTCCTGCACCACCAGCACTACCATTCTTTATGTATGTGTGTATATCTGTATGTTAATGCTAAACAAATAGATAAGCTTTATCTGTAAAGACAGTAGTTGAGCTTTACAATTGTGCAGACAAAAGAGGTTGATTACTAATAAGTTGTTTAAAAAATCTGTTTTATATTGTTACTTTACAGCTTCACTATCCTCCTACTGATAATTATATTAAACATTAACAGTTAGCACAAGCAGCTATGGCGACAGAAATGACAGCTGACAGCAGCAAACACGCCACTTGTTTTAAGTTAAGTAGCCACAGGTGTGCAGTTTTTAGGTGTTTTTGTTGTGTTTTTTCAGAAGTGAGGGCTTAACGATCTACTTTTGGTTATAAGCTCCAGACAGTAATCTGGGGCTAAAATATCTTGAAGTTTGTCAGATATGACGTTTGGTGTGCACCACATTTACACAGGTTTCTACATCTACTCCCCCAAAAGAAACACCTACAAACCAGTGTCGGAATTAGTTTGTAGAAATAATAAAATAAATAAATCATTTGATTTTTTTTTAACAAGAGAAGTGGAAGCTTGAAATCTCAGTTTTTTAAGGCGAAATAAAATTGCAATTCAAAAGTAATATACGTTCAAGAGCCTGACATAAAAATGAATCCGCTCCGGGTTTCCCTTTTACGCCCCCGTCCCTTAAATGAGGCCTTTGTTTTGAAGGTAAAAACCGGAAGGCGTGTCGGTAGTTATGTGTAGCCCAGCACGCAGGTTCAACACATCCTCTCAGTGTTCACAACAACTCCGCGGAGCCAGAAGGGGAACGTTTGAGGGCACTTGACAGCTTTCAGAGACTGCTATGACATCTCGCAGGTGAGCTGGAGTTTGCTTTTTAAACTGTCACTAATCCCACTGTAATATTTCACAGCCCGCGCGAGCCTGCGCGAGCCTTCTCAGATTATCACTGCACGAGCGGTCAGCGATAGAGAGACAGCCAGCTCGAGAGCAGGGCGCCTAAACTTTTTCCCCTCCCGTACCACAGACCCCGTTATTACTTGAAGCCTCGCCTTTCCAACTATATACAAAGAAACTATTATAGGCTTGTGTTTTAAATGTGAGTTTTCTCTGAGATATAAGACCGATTTTACTGCTCTAACCCGCCTGGAAATGCTTAAATGTTTAAAAGAAATTGGAAATTATATCAAATTTCGTGACCTGCTACAGTTAAATAACGCTCCTAAGCCTGGACCTCACTGTTTCCAGGCTGTTATAGTAATTCACATTTTCATTTTGTTTTTAGAACTACAATTTTTTTCCCCATTTGTTTCCGAGAAAGCAAATCCTTATTATAATAATAATAATAATGGATTGGATTTATATAGCGCTTTTCAAGGCACCCAAAGCGCTTTACAATTCCACTATTCATTCACTCTCACATTCACACACTGGTGGAGGCAGCTATCTCTTTATTGCATACACTTGGTAATAACTGGCAGTTCAGACTGAGGAAGAATAAGTGAACTTTTGTTTTAAGAGTTTCTCTAAAAGCTACATGGAGTCAGGTAATCTAATTAATAAGATTGGAAGTGCCAGTTGTGCTAGAGGTGTCCTTTCCTATAAATACAGGCATGGAAGGTGTGCAGTTCTTGTGAAACACTCTCATAGGATTGTAGAAAAGATTCACAAAGCTGAAAAAGGCTAAATATGTTTCTAAAGATCTGGGTGTTGTTCAGTCCACAATAAGACAAATTGGCTTCACACATATAGGAAATTGTTGCTATACTCCCTCAGAGTTGGTACCGTGCAAAGATCACAATGTGCCATCCTGACAGAAGTGGAAAAGGTAACGATATAAGACGACAGCAAATGGGAGTTTGGGTTAAAACATAGAGAGATACCAGTAAGGAAACTGCTCATCAAAATGCTGTGTCTAAACTTTGAAGGAAAAAAAAGAACTAACAAAAGGTTAAGTTTTGCCAGCTGTGATTACTAAGTGGATTTAATAATGTGTACGTGAATTGTACACGTGTGTTGTTAGTTTACTGACAGTATTTGTCTGTAACGATCTTTGCGACTTTTATAGTCTAATCTGTTTGATGGGGACAGGATTGCCTGCTTTCCATGAATTAATACTGAGGCAGACATGTCACAAAAAAAAAACCCTTGGGCTGGATAATATGGATCACATGTACATCTGTGGACTAGTAATGATTTGTAGATCCTCCTGAATGATTTCTCTGGCTTGAGACGGGAAGATTTAAGTACTGCAGCAGGCAGGCTGTACTAAGGGCTATAAAAACAAATGGGTTTATTGTATGCAAAGTGTTAGATTTGCTCATGGATGATCCTCTCCAGTTTCTTCTTATGGTTATTTTTGAGGCATTTCACATACTATCGAGAAATTAATCTATTATAAGAGACTTGAGATGGGGAAACAGCTTTTCTATACAAGGTGACTGCTGACATTTTTGTTTTTCCCCTCGTTTGCCCATGATGGCTGTTGTGGAATCAAGAAAATGCAATGTTGGCAGCTAGATTTTACTGTTGATACTGATAGGTTGGATCATGTTAAATTGGTGGCAGACTTTCAAAATGAAGAAAATGTATTTACACTTGAAAGATTCCACGTTCGAGACTATGAGGAGACACAAACCCAGTCTTGGGAAGGCATGAGTTAGTGTATTACTAGCACCGGTCCCAAACCCGGAGAGATGGGAGGGTTGTGTTGGAAAGGGCATCTGGCAGAAAATCTGTGCTAACATGCAGATCCATCCGCTGTGGCGACCTCTTGGGAAATGAGGGAACAGCCAGCTCCTTCATTTGTACAGCACTTTTCTAAGCTGCAAACACAAAGTGCTGTCCATAGGCAGCATAACGGTAAGAAACAACCATCAGTGAAATAAAAGAAAAAACATGAGCAATATGCAAGTACACAATTAAGCATATAAAATAACTTTACAAAACATCCAAAAGGCAGAATAATAAATAAAAAAAGAAACTAAAAATTATGGGTGTATTGTGGAAACAGAAAACTTGTTGTCAAACAAGAAGGCAAGTGTGTTTAAAAACTGTCTTAAGATAGGACTTCAAAGCAGAAACTCTTTCGGCAGATTGAGTACTAACTGGAAGACTGCATTAAAGTGGAGGTGCCAGTACAACAAACACTGTGTCACCCTTTGACCTTAATGTGGACTCTGGAACGGCTAGCAGAACTAGCCCAGCAGATCTAAGAGGCTTTTTTTTGGATAGTAAGGAATTAAGAGTTCATTACTGTACTCTGGCATCGGGCCATGGAAAGCCTTATAGGTCATGAGTAGCCTTTTAAAAGAAACAGGTAAGCAGGAAGTTACAACTGGTTTTCTTCAGAAGTCTGGCTGAACAGCTTGAAGCTGAGTTACGCAGGTTTTCAGGTAGAAAAGCATGAATAATTTTCTACGCCACTACAAGATAAATTTGCTCTGATCTGTGGAAACATGCTTGAGTTAAAGCTGTGCACAGTTTGCCTTTTCATTGTTTGGCCAACCGTCTAATGCTTTGTTTCATATTAACTCATGTTTCATACTGCTACTATATGCTTCAGTATATATTATTTACTAGCCATTACAGTTGAACTTTTGCTTAAATAAAATATGGCGGTGGTGATGTTGCAGCACCTGCATCCCTTGCACTTGTAGTTCTAGTTAGACCTTGGTATGAGAATATACACACCGTGCACAGTTTTGTTTATAATAGTGCGGTGTTTGTCTCAGCTTTGCATAAGCAGTTGAGTAAAATTGAAATCTATGGTAAACTTGGAAAAGTTTGGAAAAAAACTGTTGCGGTCATGTTGGCGAGTCCATTCAGTTTGATGTCCCCCCCTCGTTATTTATTTGGTTTTGAATAAACACATAAAGAGCTTAACCAAACAACGTGTGCGCACATGGAGACTTAAAGTAGATGAACCACGTCTGCAAGTTAAAATAGAACCAAAAGACAAGTAATAGTTTGGTAACTCACTTTAAAATTTAACTCGTATCCCAAACACTGAATATGCTTCGGATTACTGGATTAAATTAGTTTTGGATAGATTGTGTCTAGTGATGCTCTAGAATTTCAGTAGTGCTAGCCAGTTAATTTCTTCAGTCAACACGGGGGGGGGGAAAAATGCTGTCGTTTCTGTTTTTAGGCTCAAGTTCATTATTTTTCATGCAGCCAAGTTCTTGCATTTTTACAGACATTAGCAAAAATCATAATGAACAATTGTTAGTTAGCGGACACTAGCGGCAACTAAGTCCAATTTCTCTAGAGGTCAATGCCACCAGGCTAAGAGGAAGGAGAAGAAAGCACTGAGCACTGAGGTTAAAGCGGTTTTTATCTCTGCCAGTTTCTATGCCTTGCCGCTGGTTGTCCTACATACACTGCAAAAACTCAGAATCTTAGCAAGTCTTATTTCTAGTCAAAATAAACTCATCACACTTAAAACAAGACAAAATCAACTGAAGAGTAACATCTCAGTAAGGTACATTAACTTGTTTTTAGACAGTGGATCTTGAAACTAGAAAATTTTCACTTGTTCCATTGGCAGATTTTTTTCACTTAATACAAGATATTTTTGCCTGAAATAAGAGAAAAATCTGCCAGTGGAACAGTGAAAAATGTATAGTTTCAAGATCTACTGTCTAAAAACAAGTTAATATATCTTACTGGGATGTTACCCTTTAGTTCATTTTGTCTTGTGATAAGATTATTTTGACCAGAAACAAGACAAATATACTTGCTAAGATTCTGAGTTTTTGCAGTGTATGACTGCTGCTCCGCAGCTCTGTTCTGAACTTCCTGAGCTGAAATACCACAGGGGAACAATACTACAATACGTGCCATCTAACCAACCCACTCTGTTGTTGATGATATTACTCCGACACCCCATATCAGGAAGGGTTTTAGTTCATAATAATATTGTGGCGGTCCGGAGTTTCCATGTATTTTGTTATTATTTCACTGCAGGTCTGTGGCGGTTAAATCATAGAGGAACGATCTGTACTGTCCCTCATTGTGACTGTACCATAAATTTAACAATCATAAGGCATTGTAATGAGTTCAGCATAACTGTGGGCCCAGAGAAAGATGTAATGATGAATCACTTTACATCGCACTTCCATTTCTGTTTTGCCAGTTGCGTCTGTGTTGCAAACTCTTTCCACTATTGGAAACCACCTCTGCCCCTCTTTTGTTTATGGAACAGACCTCGTCTGTCACTGAAACTCATTTGACCAGCTGAGAACAGTGAGTCAGTTTTTTCGATAAGCCGACAGGAAAACAACAGCCCATGTGGAGGAATAAGATAGCACTGCCAACATTTCCATGAGTGCTCTGAACACACTTTTTTTTTTTCTTCTTTAAAACCAGATACATGCTTTTATTTTATTCATTTATTCAGGCGCAAAACAATGCTAATAGACTACACTAGACAAAACATTACATGCCTGCGGTCTTTGAATCCCACATTTAAGGGTAACCTGCTTAAAAAGCAGAAGGGACATGTTTGTTTTTTTTTTTTTTGTTTTTTTTTTTAGGTAAATGCTAAATATTTGATGTCTAACGTATCAGAGCCTCATTCCTCCCAGACTCATAGTTGTGCAAATCCGAGCTCAGCTTTGATCAGGTTAATACCACCGCTACCACTTCTCTCTGTAGATAGCAGACTTTGAATATTAGTCACGCTTATCTCATGATTCAGTTAAAAAGTGCTTTCTCTGGTAAAAGGTAAGCTGGAGAAGATTAGTTAGTGACTCCCCTCTGACTAATATTAACCATCTAACTATAACGTTTCACACTGACACTGTAGCAAACTGGGGATTTGATAGAAAGATAAATCCCACATGTCTGTTCATTGCTGCCGTGTTAGCTATGCTTGTCTTAATTTGGACAGATTTCAATCTGAGCATATCAACCAGTTACCAATTTTCTTATCAGCCAAGTGATCCTGCAGTCTGTTAGACATGTAGAACATTAGCAAATGTGGATTAAAACATGCAGAAAGTCGTGTGTGCAATATGAATCTATGTAGTGTTAACCGCCAACCTATTTCAAGCTTATAGGTCTTAAACATGAATTACATTTAAACTAGCATTCCCTGGGTTTTGCATAGTGAAATGAGGTGCAGTAAATCTTAGCAAAGTATCAACACAGGCTGCATTTGCATTAAATGATAAGCTTGTGATTGATAACATTTTCCTCTGGAATAAATGCCTAAAGCAAGCCAGTGAGCAGTACCTTATAAACTGTTAAGCCCCTTTAAAGTTGTTTGCTTTTATTGTAGCGTGAGAGAGAATATCTCATAAACCATTTTATATTACCATTTTGTTATTTAAAGATAAAAAGCGAGGCATTTAGAATTGCTTTTTCTACATATTTTTTGCCGTTCACAGTAACAAATCTGGCATTTAGTGATTATAGTAATTGCCTTCCATATCTGCTTCTGTGATTTCTATATGGTTTAAAAAAGAGGCTTGCATATGTCTGTGGAAAAAAACACAAGTTATTGATTAACCACTAATGTTTGGTGCTTTTACCGAGAGCTTCCCAAGTCCTATTTAGTTGATGTAAAACTCTATCCCCTGTGCTACAGTATAACTTGTTTTTGCGTGCTTAGAGAATTATGATTGCCCTCAGTTATTTTTAACAGTTTTGCTTATCACAACAGGCAATTTTGTAATCAGTGAGTTATGTTTTGGCTTGTATGTGTAAGTAACGTTGCTGTTTTGTTTTTTTCATTCATACGTGGGCACAGTTTTTCTTATTCTGCATTTTCTACTACATTGAAAGGACTTGTTCTACACAGAAGGGAATTATTGAAGTGGGTTTTTCACCTCATGTAAATACTCCAGATCATCAGCAGGGCTAAAAATAACTGCAGTGTTACCAAAATCCACACCCCAGGCTTGTCTGTGACCAATATAGTCCTAGCAGAGGCTTTCATGCTGCACTGTGGCTACTAAGTATATCACCTTTTTGTCAGCAGGCCTAGACAGGCATGCTTTAAATAGCCTATATTGAACATGAGACATTATGTAAGAGGATAGAGTGGTGGCTGGATGCACACTAGGCTTGTTTCCCCACAAGCTGCCCAAGGCTTAACCTGCAGCTCCCAGCTGCCCCCGTCTCTCCCACAGTACCACCACTTTTTACCTCTACTTTCCTGTCGACATCTCGTCAGATATATACCAGACTATTTGAAATCTCATTCTCATTGTGTTGTATCTCCTCTCCTCACTGCCCAAGGCCAGATGCAGGGAAATGGGGCGTCTGGTGGTTGTCAAAGGCAATCCTATTCTTGGAAAGCCCTGAGTCACTCCTGTAGTCATGAACGAGGCTGGTAGAGAATATGGATAAGGCTTTATAGACGCGGCATGCTGTTGAGTTTGCTTTCAAGACTTTTCAGAATTCACTCCTATATAAATTCATCTTAAACAACATAATTTTGGGGACATTGTTTTTCATTAGTAGGGGAGTTGCTTTGAAGTAGTCTCTTGAGTTTAGATGTGTGCTGTACTACTGTAACAATGTGGCCATTACATACTTTTTTCTTTTCTTTTTTTAAAGCAGGGACTTAACATTGTATAAAGATGAACATTTTTAATTGTCAGTTTTAAAGTGGCCCTTGGAAAGATATTTACAATTTGACATACTTCTGGTATGTAAGAAGCTGTGATCAGGAGATAATTTTGCACTTTATTGCGCATTATTCTGCTAGTGTGTCTGTAATTTAATGCTTTCATTTGTACATTTTAAATCTTCAAACTTAACATGAATCTATGGGCATCAGAAGAAAAGTAGTACTAGGATCTCATGAGATAAATTGGGCAGCTTTGAATCTCAATGGTTTTCTACTAGACTACCTAACCCCTAAAATGGTGTGTAGTTTTTGCACACACATTTATAGCTCTGACTGCATATCCCACATACACTGTGAACAGAGCAAAGTATGAATTTGTCTTTGGGATGATATTTACAAACTCCCAAAACAGCTTATGTGGTTACAGGTGCTTTGTTTTATTAGTCACTCTTTAGGTGGTTATTTGTTTAACCCCAAGTAGTTTGCATTCATAATAGTATTTGCAGATACTAGACTGATAATAATAAGTAGATTCAGTCAGATTATACAGGTCCTTTCAGATTGTTGTACAATCTAAAATTCACTGTAAGGTAGTTAAGAGTTGAACTGCAGCTTTTGTTCTCTGCATTTATTTTCTAACTCATGTGTAAAGCTTCCTGACCCACCCATGTGAAATTAATAGGCTAATGGCATACTGCTGAATTGGCTGGATTGAGGGCTTTAGCTTGGCGATGACTAACTATGATCTGGTGTAACTACGGCATGTTTAATCTCCAGGCACAGGCAACACAGCTGTTGTATTTAGCCTCAGACAAGATGGTGAGGACCCCGTAGCCAGAGAAGGCTCTATTAGCTTTAGGATCAGAGTGAACTCTAGCGTGAGACCCTCTGACCTCTGAGGGTACAACTGGGGCACAGAAAGTGAGACTGAAGGGAGAACGGCAGATGGTGGTTTACCAGTCAGCTAGTGCCTGTCACGTTCATCTAAGGTGGCAAAGGAGGGAAGAGGGGGTGGGGACGTGGGGCTGCTGATAGCACTGACGGGTGCTGGTATCAGGCCCGCTCATGCTCATCCAAATCCCAGATTAAAGCCCCCCTCCCCCTTGTCTACTCTTCCTCTTGCACATTATCTCTCTCACTCTCTCTCTCACACACTCTTACAAAGCACCCCCTCCACTTCTGTCATCTCTGTCTCACTCAGTCTAACCCAGTAACACTTTTAACACTTTTTTACACCCTTCCCGCTTTCGTCTCTATATCTCCTTCTCTCCCTCCCACCCTCCCTTGTGTAACAGTGCCCAGTGCTGGATTACTAAGCTCTGAGGCTGCTGAAGCAAGGGGCTGTGGCAAGCTTCGACCACAATGGTGAGGTAGGGCAGAAATGATCCCATTCAGCTTGTCTTGTATTATTTATTTTTTGTTTTCAATAGGAATGTCCCTAACCCTGCTTTAGCACATCCTCTTCCTTTTAATAATGCCTTTATATCTATAGTTTTTATTAATTAAATGCATTGAAGAAAGAATTTAAGTATAACATGGAAACTTGAAAGCATGTGGAGACCTGGCAGTTAATAACTTTTTTTTTTTTTTAATGTGTGCATACAAATGCAATATTGCCTTGACATAACTGATGCAATGTGTCAATGTGAAGTTAAGAGGTTAGAAGTACACTCTAGTTGTTACAAATGTTGTTGAATTGTTTGTGTCTTGGGTTTTTGTATTGTTTTTGGGGTTTTTTGTATTAGCACAGAGGGGGAGGTGCACTCTTGCCTCTGTAAACCTGGCACAGTGAACAGTCTGCTGTAATTGCTTCTGTTGTCAGCGATATTTGGTCCAGCCCATTTCTATTGTTGTGATAACTTGTGGAGTTGCAGACATGCTCTGATGGATTAGAAATGGATTAATGACATAAGGTATTTGTGTCCCACTGATTTTATTTTCAGTATAAATCTGCATAGGATTAAAAACAATACCACAAATCTGTCCACCACCCATGACCTGTTATTGGCTCCTCGTTCTAGTAACCTAAAGGCACTGGCCGGCTCTGCTTGTAACTATTCCCATCCCTAAATAAGTAACATGATATGATACAAAAATGTTTGGTTAAATGCTCTTACAAATAATTTACTCTCATGGCAAAAGGAAAATTACCAGCGCACTCAAAAACCACAGGCTTTTTAACATTTTTTTTTAAAGGAATCTAATTTGTAACAAAATAATGAAAGCTTGAATTACAGATGAAAAATGTACTCCTGCACTTTCTGAAGTTATTATTAAAAATATTTAGCTGTCAAGTGAGTCACACTTACATTTACTTTACATTACCTTACATTACATTTGACGGCCTCCAGCTCCAGCAACTTGGACTCCAGCTGGCCACTGTCGTTCTTGTTCTGCTCTACAGTCTCTGTAGCAATATATAAACCAATTCTCAGCCTGCTGCAGTTGCTGGTTAGCATTGCTCTCTAAGCGGATCCCCAGGGAAGTATAAAGGCTGTTGTCACCAGCTGTAGTTCAGTATGGTGAAGCTGGAGACTAACAGTAGGATGAGAGACTCACTAGAGGGGCAGCTGAATATTCAAAACAAGAGTGGGGGTGGGGGGAATTATCCATTGTATTCTTAGATGGCCAAAGAAATAAAAATAATAAAATCCTAAAATAAGTCACCATACATACTTGCACAGCCTTCCCAAGTAATATTTGTGTGAAAAATACTATATGTGTAGTGAGGTCCCCTGACGCGTTCTCAAAGATGCTGGGAAGAGTCGATCAATCTCAAGACTGGGTGCTGTCTTAACCTTAGCTGTCTTTCCTGCGTGCAACATTTAATCCATATAAATGGGTCATTGCTTTGATTCTGAAAGTATGTTTACTATAGTTGCCTAAATAATTCACAGAGATATAGTTAGTTTTTATATTGTTATTTATATATTAAAAGTTTAAAAAAGAATCTATTGGACTAATTTCAACCATAACAGTTCAGTGCTGTGTTTTATCATCAGTACCAAAAACATTAAAGAACTTGGTTAATTAGGCCGTCTTTTTGAGGTTTTGTTCTAACAACTTTTTGTTGAATTGAACAGTACATGACAAACATGTATGGAGGAAGGCAAAAATGAAATAGGCTAGATAGGTTCTTTTAGCCTGAAAGTTTGATTATATTTAACAGGGAATATCGTTATTGTGTTGCCCGTAACAGTTTTCCTGTTTATAATATATTTATTTATTTTTTTGCTATCTGGAGACAACATACTCGGCCAGATGAATGTGCTACGTTAAGTATTTCAGATATTACTTTTATCAGTCTCCCACTGCCCTTGAGTCATTTCCTGTCTGTCCATGTTTAATATCCCCAATAGGCTTGCAGAGATATTTAATGCTACAAGGAATGCCTTGTCCAGTTCACCCTCTACTCTTGTACGTATTTATGACAAATCCTCATGTAAACATTTCCAAGTTAGTTGTAAAGTCTCCCCTATGATCTGTCTGCTAGCATGAACGTGTTGTAGTGCTGCTTTGCCCCCTGGTAAAGTTAAAGAGGGAGGCCAGGTTTAGTCTGGGTCAGATGTCTGTCAGATGGCTGGTGTGGTCTGTTAGCTGCAAGTGGTCAGGTTCAGGTCTTGGCTGAGGGTCTCATTTTCACTGGACATGAGTCTCTGTTCACATGAATTCATAAATTTTAGGTTTTTATGTCATACTGGTCTGTTTACATTGAAGACCCCGCCCAACATACACAAGAATAACAACAACAACAAGGTTGTTAGTTTCTGTCATTTATCACGCCCTTACATTTGGCATCATTACCCCTGCACCTGTATTGTCTGCTTCTCACCCCACCTGTCTCTCCCACACTCTTCTCATGTTTCTCCACTGTCAAAGCAGGTCAGGCTACTCTGTGGTGTAGATGCTGTCAGTTTCACTTCGTGACTTAAATAAAAATCAATATCTAAGACTGTGTATAAAAGGAATTTCATCCTTTTAAAATGTATTAAATTTGATACTTTTTTTTCTCCTCAAGTTAGTAAAGCCTAAAGCCCCAAGAGCAGGCTTACCTATCCTCGTTACCGTGGTTTCAAGTTATTAAGGAAATTAATAGAAAGCACTGTGTCGCATAACTCGAGCTGAGATTCAGACCCTGCAATAGCAGTGACCACAAAAGTATTCTCATGTGTATTTGCCGCTCTCAGGTGACACAAGATCTGCTGAGCTGACACATGAGTTTTATTTTTATCCTACTGTCATGAGTTTGTGTCATACAGTGTACAAAAACGGCAACGCCTAAATGCTGTTAAAGCTTTCAGATATTATCTTCTCAGGAATAATGCAGTTAAATGATTGTCCAATTCATATTCTCTGTGTGCAGTGGGAGTGAAGAGCACTTGGTTTTCAAAGTATTAATATACAACCTTTGGTGTCGTGCCCGGAAGTCTTGGTTATACTGTTGCCAAGTGCTAGATCATGTGCACAATAATGGTAATTTATTCATGTGTATAAATCAGTTTCACTTTATTGTAAGTAACGAGGTCTCTGTTTTGACACTGTTGTTTCTCTTGGAGGACTTGACTCCTGAATGTCTCCTTTGACTATATAGCACTGAAAGATTGTCTGCTGGGACTTGAACTACAGTGCAGAGATTAATATATATTGACAAAGACGTGTGATAGATATCACCATTTTTCAATAATTTTCAAAATCTTGGCTACCTGAAGTCATGTGACACTTTTGTGAAATGCCTTTTTATTTTAGGATTCATACTCATTTTGGAAAGTTTTTTTTTTTTAATATCTAATCCAGATGAGATTGTACCTGTGTGCCAGTTTTCGTTGCTCAACCTCTGATCATGTATTAGTAGTTTGTGGGCTGAGAAATGAATTTCATGTATTATAGGAAGAGAATGACATTGTTATCAGTGAAGTTTGGAGAGCTTTTACGCTCTTGCCAAATGTGTTGACATTTCTGAAAATGGCACGGTTTTTGGAGCCTGTTTATAAAAGCGATTATGTCACTGAACCACTGCAATTTTTTGTGTCACCCATGATGGACCACAAAGTACTGTTTATTTATTCTATTTCATGTCAGTTTTGTCAGCTCTCTGTACTTTGATACAATAATGCAGTCCTGGATGGCTAGTGGTGCGTTGGATTAGCCGGCAATGGCACACATTAGTTGGGGAGGTTTAACCCAATGATCCCTGCTTAAACATGGGCTCTAAATCCACACAGCTGATATACAGCCATTCACTGGGACATTACGGCACTACCTTCTCACTGCCTCTTAAATACTAATGACACACAAGGAGTTGTATTTTTCATTTGTTTATAAAGTCTGCTTTCCTTAACAAAAAGGTTTGGTGCATCGATCACAACTTTCAGAGGTATTAGATGAAGCGTTATTGAAATGCACAACTGCAAAAGGCTGCAAATGCATTTCTAACAACCGACGTATTAATCACTAAGAAAAAGGCAAACTGTCTACAAGTGGAGAATATTCAGTACGATATCAGAATAAGAAATGTTTGATAGACAAAACCTACAAAGGAAATCACACCTCTAGAAATAAACTGAATTATTTCATACCTTTCTTGGATGTGTTCCATGAACAGATGAGAGAGTTGAAGTTATGCTACACATTAACACTTAAATCTCATCTTAAATGCAAAGCATGATGGAGGAAGCATCATGCTTTGAGGATACTTCAGGGCCTTGTAATCAGCAACAGAACTAGTAATTAAACCGTAAAAGATCTTCTTCTTTTTCTTTTTTTTTTTTTCCCCAAGTACACATTGGTTATAAAAGAAGAAAATGTTTGTACTCTTAAGCTTGAACATAACCCAGTTCACATGTTGTGACATAAGCTGAAGAAACATGTTTAATCAAAAATATTCCAGAAATGGTTTCAAAAGCAACAACAGGAAACATCTGATGGTGGTGGTTGTTATTAGTGGGGGTTTTACGAGTCACTAAATTCAAGAGTTTACTTTTTTCCAGTGTGCTCACTGACTGATTACACTGTGAGTTCAAGAAGCATGAAATGTATATTTGTGTTCAGCCAAACTATTTCCATATTGCCACCTAAGGTGAAGCCCACACTACATGTTGTATTCCTGTTAGAAATCAATTCTGCAATCATGGTGAACCCAAAGTGTTCATGATCATTTTTCTTCTAACTGTACCTGAGAAATGGTCGGGATAAATATTTGCCTGTCATGTTTGGCAAGAGAGGAAGTAACATGCAATTATTAGCTTTGGCTTTGCAGAACTGTAAACTTTGGTGTCCTTCCTTTTCAAACCAGAACAGGACATACAGTTTGTATGTATTCATTGACTCATCAAGGAAGAACGTGTACTTTTTAAATAAGGCACACTGTATGCTAGTCCACCAGTGTCATGATAGCAGAAAGCAGTCATATAAAACATAGCTGAATTAATCAATAGAGTTTTTGTACAGTGTTGTATAAACTGTTGTAGGCAAAAGCCAGTTTTACAGTACATCCATTTTGACCACTCTATATAACAGGTCTGTACACCAATGGAGGTAAAGCACTGCAAGTCCATCAACGTTTTTGATGTAAAATACTCGAATATGTATGGCAGTTATATATGCACTGATTTGTCTTTTGTTTTTTGCCATTTCTTTGTGCACAAATATTTAGGTGGTTTCACCCCAACATTACCGGAATCGAGGCAGAGCAGCTCCTGTTGACCCGGGGAGTCCACGGCAGTTTTCTGGCCCGGCCGAGCAAGAGCAACCCGGGGGATTTTACCCTCTCTGTCAGGTAAACGTATCTGTGCTCCCCACTTAACCTCAGTGTTCTCAACAGTACCAAGTTAAATCCTCAAATGCATGGGTCTCCTGTCATATGGACAAGCTACTTGGTTGATTAGAGAGGCAAGTGATTATCTATGGAAAACACTGATTATGGTGTTTGACAGGGGCTAGTGAGGAAATGCACAGTGATTTAAAGGCAATCTAGCCATGTCTAAAAATAACTAAGCCTGTGTGACTACATGATCAAAAATTACACAAACAAACCTCAGGAGTGCAAAGGTAAGGTGCTCGGTTCAGCGAGAATTGTACTGGTCAGTTTTCAGCCTGAGAATAAGACGTAACACTGCACTGGTCTGAAAAATGTAGGATGTTAAATTCTCAGGAGAGACGAGGCTTTTCTGAGAAGAGTCTCAGAAACTGGTGTCTCAGCAAGTGACTCCACATTTCGCCTGTGGGTAGAGAAATTGTATCAAACGGGAGTTGTTTTGCGCAAGTGTTTCTAAGAACATGTTGGATAACACTTTCCATGGTGTGATTTTTGTCAATTTTGACACTACACAACCAGAAAATCTTAATTTTGGACAGCAGGCTTAAATTAAAGTGAGTTAGACAAGCACAGAAAAGTGTTCACTCAAACTTGTCACTCACGCCTTATTTCTCTTAATCTCTTTAAGAACCACTGTGTGTAGTATGTGTGGTGTGGAGTTTCTGGTAAATAAACTGTGCACTACATGCTGTGGTGATTACGGAGAGCAGGAAACAAACTGAGACAGAAGAAGAGAGAGTTTGAAGAGTGGCTCTTCCTTGGCAACGGAAGCTTTTAAGAGATGGATCAGTCGGCCAAGCTCTTGGAAGAAAGCCCAGACGCATTTGTTACTGTGACTGTAGCTGGCAGTGACATTAGGCAAGGGAGAGTGTGTGAGCGAGTAAGAGGGAGAATGAAATGTAGAAAAACAGATGAAAGGGAAACGGGGTAGTTAGACAGGCAGTGGCTTTTAAAAGATGTTAAAGAGTGAGGGGCCTATTAAGGCTTTGACCTTCGCTGCCTGTGGTTTGTGTTTGCGGTGAGGTTGTAGTAAATGTCACACACAGGAAGGTCGGTGGAGTAAGTTGTAGCCGCAGCTTGTGATCTTGACAGACTTAAACACAGATGTATGCACAAAGAGGTCAAGTGGCCAAGCTGCAGAGACTCACCACCTGCTACGGAAGGTAGGTCACTTTGAACTAAGGGCAAGGAAGAGTCTGTGTAACTTCACAATAAAAACACTTGACAATTTAAAAAAGAAAAAAAAAAGCTGCTTGTTTGCCACCTACTGATCTCACTATACTATATGTTGAATGCAATACACAAAACAAAGTATGAAATTGAGTTAATTGTTTCACTTGAAGTTCATCTAAAACATAAAAACATTTTTAAGTAATGCAGAAAATATTAGAAATGGGAATAAAGGTTTATTTTGTGTTTATTACAAAAATATGACTGTGCAAGCTTGTGCTAATTTTTAGATGAATCGCACAAAAAACCCCAGAGAGAACCAAATGTAGCTGCCTGGAAAGGCCATAATGACTCATGTCTGATTATCGTAATAGTCAGTCTTGGCATCTATAACTATATGAATATTGAGGTCCATCCCTCCCTCCCTGCTTATCTTTCCCTCCGAACATCATCTCCTCGTTTCTCCCCTTTCTCCCATCTACTCTGTTCCACGAGGTGAACATAAGAAGGAGGGGGTCGGACATAGCCGCTTCTCTGAAGTCTAAAACGCTAATAAGAGCTCTTTGAGGGTTTTGAAAATGTAATCAGCTCAGAGTTTCAGAAAATTCAAAGATGGGGAAAGTTTGCGATGGAAAAAGTTTGGCCTTAATTTATATACGAGGCAAACTTTATAAGGAGAAAAGTCTGGTCAAGTTTTCTCCATCATTTTTCATGCTCTTTATAGCCTCTAAAGAACTCAAGGAGAAATTTTAAGGGCAATCTTAAGAGAGAATTTTTGCAGGGCAGATTACCACAGAGAGCGACTGGATTTTCTTCAAGCCTCTGTGTTATGTAATTCTAGCCTGGGTTTACTCAGATGTGTTTCCACTGCATCCATGCTATTTATAGTCAAGTTCAAGTAGCATTTCACCATTTATTGTTGTGGATACCAATCTGTGAATTTTAACTGCATTTGCAGAAGAAAAATATTCACACTATATTTAGTCAGCATGGGGAAAACGATCTTTTCAGCAGGTCTCTGTACTAATGTTCTTTCTCACTTCATGAGATTGCCTGGTTTAACACCCTCCGTTAATATTGGAGACTTAAAAGTTTGAAAAAGACATGCAGGTCAGCACAGAGAGTGACGCGACAGCCGAGACTGCTGTCGGAGCCGTTTTTAGCATTTCCATATACAATACCATAAGGATGCTGTCTACTCATGAATTATTGATGCTTACTTCCTCAGCTCGTGTTTAGACTTCACCTTCCTAATTGCAGTGGAAGTACAGCTATTGTTTAGTCCAGCGATAGCTGTTATGAACTGCCAGTAGTAGAAATGATTGTTGTCCATATGCTCAAATATTAGAGGTTGTCTTTGAGCTTGGATACCTTTTCCTGCTTATGAAAATGTAGGCTGACAGGCAGGTTTCTCAGTTGTTACAAGTCACTCTGCTATGGTGGGTTTTGTTTTGTTTTGTTTTTTCTCTGTTGGGACAGTCTCGAGATGTAGAAGATGCTTAAATACTGAAATTCTTTTTGGGACATATTTGTTTTTGTCTTTTTTTTCCTTTTTTTTTTTTCTTTTAGAAGTCCGGTTAATAGGGTGTAGTTGTACTGAAAAACACATAAAGAGGAACTGAAGTAGAGGCCAAAACTGTATCAACTTCAGGTTGATAAGTGTATTTTAAAAGAGATTTCTCAGAAGTGTCAGGATCTATTAGTGCAAAAATATTGCTTGGAATAGCTTTAGGGCAAACAAGCAATAATTTATGTCCTAGGCTTTGCAGATGGATAAGTATGTGGTTTTTAAGTAGTCCATTTCTCAGTTGTCTGTGTTTTGTGGACTTCATCTTGTCAGTGTATTAGTTTAGAAAAACTGATTTATATATTATTTATATTTAAAAAAAAAAAAAACAACCATTCACTTTTATGCAGTGGTGTGGCTAGAATATGGAGACTAATACTGCACATGTGCAGTATTGTGATCTGGTAGCAGCTCTGGTTGTTAATAAGCTGCAGTTTAACAATGTGGTGATCAGATGTAGAGGAAGTGCAAATCATGTGTCTTTGTGCTTTCACTTGGGTTCCCTCCATGTAAACCGGCGCATAGCATAATCAAGGGCACTGTCATGTTGCATGCTCTCTGTGTTTTCAGCAAAAGGGGATTCTGGTGCAGCTTAAATGCAATTTTAATCAAGCTTTAAATCAAACTTACTAAATTTTACTGTGACTCACTATGTGTGTGTGTATATATGCTGAGTCGGTGAGTTAAAGATTGTAAAGGTTATGTATTTTGTCATCTGACTAAAAGCTAAATATTCTGTATTTTTGGGATAATTTGGTAAATTGGTCAGTAATGTTTGCTGCTCGGGAGCTTGGATCATGCATAGCGTTGTTTTTGTTGTTGTTACAAATGTTTTTAATCCTTCTTTCCTAGTTTAGTTTTCACTCTGAGCTTAAAAAACAAAACAAATAAACAAAATGAGTTGTGTTACTGCCAGTTTTATATTTGATGTTAGATTATTAGGTATTGAAATTGAGGTGCATTAGTGTACTCCCATGTATGCTATCCTCTCTTTGCATTTTTGCATTGCTCTCCTCACCTTCCATCCGAGACACGAGAAAGCAGGAGCAGAGCATTTAACACGATGAGAAATCGATGCTTCTGATCTGTTCTTTTTAACTGACGTTGCTTTGAGTCATGTGACATGGCTACTTCAACCTTCCATTGTTTTGTTGCAACTTGCTGCTGGATTTCATGATCTGTCACATAAGCTTAACAGTGTTGATGATACATTTACTTTGTTAAATTTGAAGTGCAACACACTGTGAGACTCTGCTGGCATTGAATCTTTTACCATTTTTACCATAACGCTGAAACGTACAGGCATTAAAATCGCAGCGGATCATTTTAAATGACTAATACAGCCTTTACTGAGCAATCCTTTTCTATTTAGAGTCCATCTGTCACACCTCTTGTATACATCACCTGTGATGTATCAAATGGATTGTTCAGTAAGATGCATTTCCAGGTCACAGGTAGGACATGTTGTTGGACACACTGATTTAGCATTTAAATTGGATAATAAACATTTAGTTGGTTTAATTCTCCTTGACTTTTCATTTTGATTTTCCTGCATGCTTGTTTTTGTTTTTAAATATTTTTAAAATAAATAATCATTTCATTTCTTTACATGTAAATGAACCTGATAAAATGAAGATTAAAAACAGTTTTCAGTTGTTGGAGGGGATCGTATGTGTTCAGCAGCAGTAGGAGACTGTCTTTAGAGTAGCTGTGCATGATGCGTTGAGGATATGGTCACCAGCTTGCTAGCTTTGCACGTAACTGCTGTCTTCTACTGCTGGATCGTTAACCATCCGATGCGTTTTGGAAGTTTTAATCAAATTTCTTATTTGTTCTTCTGCATCAGGATGCGACCTGACATAATTTGCACATTTGCTGATGTACCTAATAATTCATGCTGTATTTGTCAGGTGTTCAGAGTTACTACTTAATGGCAATAAATGTTATGGTTGTGAATGCCAGCAACTGTAATTATGCATGTACTCCTGTCAGAATGGTGACAGTGTTGGTTAATGTGTACTGGAACAGACTTTAGTGATCCAGAAACAAAACAAATTCTGTCCTGATCACTGAAATGACCAAAGCATTTATGACTTATATGGATTTCTTAAACAATGTCAGATTTTGAGAGAAGAGAATGAAAATGTGTTAGGATGCGTTTGCCTCATTACGGAGTTAATAGTGTTAAACTCTTAGAGAACAGGAGGCTTTGGCCGGAGAGTTGAGGAGGGGCCTGTAACGCAGCTATAGACCTGTGGCATCCTGCCAACAGCCACTAATAGAGCCATGAAGCAATTACCAGGACACTGAGAGAGGGGAGTGGAGGGAAGGATAGATTATGGGACAGATAAATACAAGAATGGAGGATAGGATTAATGATATGTTGAGTGGGAGGATGGAAAGAAAGAAAAAAGGAATGTAAAATTCATTAGCACAACAAAAAAGTGATGGAGGGAAATGGGCTTTGTGCTATTTGATATGACCATTAACTGATAATCATTTTGAAAGAGAGAAGAGACTGCTGCATCTCGACCTGCAGATTAGATAGATGGTCTGTACTGCCTGACTAACTCCCCTGTGGTCCCTAAATCTGGTGGGGGGGGGGGGCGTTGTGAGCGTGTGTGTGTGTGCGTGCATGTGTGTGTGTTGTCCTACTTAATATGTTTACAAAATGTTTTGTTTCTCTCTTGGGAAAAACTGTTGGACTGAATCACTGCTATGTAAATCTGCTTTACCATTTGCCATCTACAAAGTACATTTATCAGCTGAGGTGTTTTTTTTTTTTTTGTTTTTTTTTTTAATTTCTTCTTCACTTGCTTTCAGGAAGATGTATTATAGATCAGTACAGCATATGTGTCTGTGTGAGTCAGTGTGCATTCACATTCATATGTACCTATTCAAACCAGCCAGAGGACTTTGAATATGCAAAGTGGTACCAAATGTTTTGTGGCTTATCAGTCTTTAAACTTGCCAGCTGCATGCGTTTCGTTCCTGCAATCACAGTACAGCCTTCCTCCAAATGGATATGAAAACTACAGGATTTAACTAAAAAAAAAAAAAGATCATGCTTGCTGAGAAGATAAGTCAAAAATGTTTGATTTGAGATTAAATGCATCAGTTATTTGCAGTTTTGTGGTGTTCCTAGTCTTAATTATCTTGACATGGCTTATCAAAACTGCTTATTGAATTGTATATTTGTCATTTAAAAGCTTTTGCTATATAAAACAACGTGTTTAAGTTTGAAAAAGCCCCAAGTTTGGTAAGTGATACAATTGGTAGATAAGTGCAGGAAAATAAAGGAGACAGGTGAAATGATTGCACTCTTTAGATCTTAAAATAGGAACGGCTTACTTGATAAGCTGGACGATTTATAAATTTATATGCATTAATGCTTGGGGGAGGGTTTTTTTTTTGTTTGTTTTTTTTCTTCTTCTTCTTCCTTTCTTCCCTCATCCTCCTCTGACCGTCCTTTTCCCGATGAGCATATACTCTGTATTTGTGTAGGTGGCTGTTTATGTGTTTGGTGCCTACATGTCTGCAGGGGAACCAGTGAAAGGGAAAATTCCACAGAGAAAAAAATACTACTTTGGAGTGAGTCTACTGCTGTTTACAGTCATGATAAATAAATGATAATTGACTGAATTTCCTCTTTTTCTTTTCTTTTCTTTTTTTTTTTTTTTTCTCCCGTCAGGCGTAAGGATGAGGTGACCCACATTAAGATCCAGAACACTGGTGACTACTATGACCTGTATGGAGGCGAGAAGTTCGCCACACTGGCCGAGCTGGTGCAGTATTACACTGAACAACAGGACCTCCTGCGCGAGAGGAATGGTGACGTCATTGAGCTTAAATATCCGCTCAACTGCAAGGACCCCACATCTGAGAGGTGCCAGTGCCAAAAAAGAATGAAATAGCCCTTTATTGTCATTGTACATGTAGAATGCCCACACATGCAGATAAATAATATTTGTACAGAGCTAACACTGTGAGAGAAGAGAGAGAAACTTCTGAGGTCAGCCTGATTACTTTTATTAAGACTTATAACTATATTCCTGGCCACAAACGGTTAACTCTTACTGTTATTGCTTCAGGGTGTTACACTACTGCATCTCATCCTGTCAGGAGAAGCAGTTAAACCACCTGAGAACCACCAGTGCAGTGGTAGAGGTCTATGTCAGTCTGTAGGGGGGGAAAAAACACTGTGGGCAAAACAATCTTTTAGAGTCAGGAGCATTGTTATATTATTTGTTAAGTATTATGTTTTTGAGATCTACTTTTCAGTGTAAGATTTACAAGTTGGATAAGAAAGCTGGCAGTGTGGTACAATGAATGAGTACCACACTGTGAATGAGTAGAAATAAAAAGATTAAATATTTAGCTTGATAAGATGTTAAAAGATTAGTATATTGTAAATATATGAAATGTAGTCGTAACTAAATTCAGATATTATGGCTTCAAAACAACCCCTTTCATTCATTGCTACAAGGATGTGTTTTTCATTAATTGCTAATATATGTGGCAATAAATTATTGCAAAGCAAAAACAGAGTCTCAAACAGGGTACTAAATATATATTTTTAAAACAAACAAAAAAAACAACATGGCAAATATCAGGTGACATTAAGTGACTCGTTATAATGATGTCAATTATAATTTGGGCTCAAATCGGCCATTAACTCATTATGTACACAAAAGTGTATAAACATGTTTACACATGCAATACGTCGAGCTAATGCACTACTCTGCACACACCCCAACATTATGCAATTGCACTTCACAGTCACATGTTTAAATGTTACAAATCTTTGAACAAACTAAGTGGGCGATACTGCTGTTTGTTTCGTTTTTTGTTTTTTTTTGTTGATACTCACCAGATATACACATCCTTCAGAGCGTGTACACAGGTTGGATGCAGCTTTGCACTTCGTCACACCTACACACCTCCTTTGAAACAGGAGACCTCTGCATCTGTTGTATTAATGCTAGGAATCCATGCATGCACTCACACACTTACGGGAAGCTTTTTAGAAAGCTAGGTGGTCATATTTCTGTAATAATTTGCACAAAAATGATAATCTAATACAGTTTTGTGCTGAGCGGGGCTATTTACTCTCCTTTTTCAGCACATCTGCACATTGCAATATGTATATCTAGTTTCTTTTTTAGGTTTTAGAACGACTTGTGATGTATGGTTTTGGTTTATGTGGTTTTTTTCCATTCTACATGCATCTCTTGTCAGAGCTTCCGGCGTGTTCTCGCTCACCACAGGGAAAAAAAAAATGCAGACATGCAAGTTTTTCATCTTAACATCAGTAAGTGAGTGAGGCGGCAGTCATATAAGAGACACTCTCACTCCTGAGTAGGAGTCTACGCTCACTATACATGTATAGACATGCATTATGTTAAAGCCTCAAAGGTACAATATGGAACTTTTCCTTTGAAACAGGAAGCGTATTACTAGTCCTCCCACTCAGTTGGTCAAGTTTTTGGGGTTTTTTTTTTTTTTTCCTTGACTTGTTCTGCCTTACAACATTCACCCAAAGACTGCTTTTAAAGTCTCTATACTAATTGGAGAAAATGATGGTAAACAAAGCCTGACTAATGTTTCAAACCCCCCAAAACTCAAAAATATTAATATGCATTGTGTTCTTGAAAAGGTCTCAACATCCTCAACTTTGTATTTATTGTGTGATGTCCACACAATTAATTTCAGATATTCACCGAAAATATCCAAAATGGGCAGAATTTAGGCGCAGTAGTTAAAAAAATAAAGATAAATTAATAATAGTAATAGCAAAAGGAGAGTAATTAGTTTTGTTTGAATTAAATGAAAACATGTGAATGGTAGTTATAAATGCAGTAATAATGGTCTAGTACCATGAAAACCTGGCAGTCAAACACATGGTCAGGATTTCTGGTTCTCGTGGTGTTCTAGGGTTTACTTTTGAGAAAGCCTCATATTTCACATAACGCCATCTTTTAAGTTTTCAGTCTGCCACTGATCATTGTTTCCAGACTCAAGTTCTCCCACTCTTCTCCAGGTGGTACCACGGGCACCTCTCAGGTCGAGACGCAGAAAAACTGCTCACGGAAAAAGGCAAAGCCGGCAGCTTTCTGGTACGGGAGAGCCAGAGTAAACCGGGAGACTTTGTCCTCTCTGTTCTCACTAATGAGGAGAAACATGACAATGTGGATCGCAAGACCAAGGTCACCCATGTGATGATACACTACCAGGTCAGATATTTAATTCCAGGCCCGCTAAGATCTACTGAATCTTGTAAGGAGGATGTTGGGTAATGTTTGTGGCTTCAGATTGGTGGCTTACAATGCCTACTCATCCTAGTTTAACCTGGGCAGTTTGTATTTTTAAGTAGGTCATGATTTATTTATTTTTTCAAAGAACTCCTCGGGCCAGCTGTGAAGTTGTTGAATTATCGACTTTTGTTTTCAGCAGGACGGCAAGTACGACGTGGGTGGTGGTGAGAGGTTTGACACCCTGGCTGACCTGGTGGAGCACTATAAAAAGAACCCCATGGTGGAAAAAAGTGGCATTGTAGTACACCTCAAACAGGTATGGGAGCATTTGAACAAATGAAAGCATCCAGGCTTTAA